>NW_006287918.1:392178-409432 GCF_000327345.1 Myotis davidii | reverse complement strand
CCCCTGCAGGGCTGGTCGCCCCCAACTGCCCTCCCCTGCCAGCCATCTTGTGTCCACATGGGGGCAGCCATCTTGTGTGTTGGAGTGATGTTCAATTTGCATATTCCCTCTTTATTATATAGGTTGTATTCTACTGTTGTGACTGGACAGTTATTAAATTACTAGAGGCCCAGTGCACAAGATTCGTGCCCTGGCAGAGTCCCTCAGCCCAGCCTGCGCCCTCTCACAGTCCGGGACCCCTCAAGAGATGTCCACCTGCCGGCTAAGCCAGCAGACATCCCTCTTGCCGTCCAAGGCTCTCGCAGTCTGGGGCTGTCGCAGTGCGGGACCCCTCGTTCCATACTGCCCACCTGCAGCGGAGGTGGGAGAGGCTCCTGCCATTGCTGTTGTGCTCGTCAGACATGAGCCCGGCTTCTGGCTCAGTGGAGCTTACCCTGTGGGAGCGCACTGACCACTAGGGGGCAGCTCTGCATTGAGTATCTGCCCCCAGGTGGTCAGTGCGTGACATAGCGACTGGTAGTTCTGCCCTTTGGTCAATTTGCTTATTACACTTGTATTATAGAGGATTTGCAAAGGATAATAAAAATTCACACCTAAAGGGTCATTTTCCAACTGGCCGTTTAGACTCAGAGGGCGAGTGTGAACCTATGAACCAGTAGATCACAGTAAGATTCCAGTCAGGGCATATGGCCTGGTTGCAATTACTGATATTCTTTCTTTTGTATGCTTAAGTTATAATTGTAAGCAGCACACATTTTTTGATGTAGGAAGACTTGAGTTCTAATTTGATTTGACTTTTATTTGTTGGTTGGCCAGCATGTTTGTTTTTCTTTTTCATGCTTTAGTTTTCATATGTGGCAAAAGGAAAATATTGCAAATTAATAAGATGATTGTTGTTTAGGATTAAGGAGGTAACTATATAGAGCACCCTTCAGGTATACTTAGTTAGTACTTAGTTTGTAGATGCCCTCAAATTATTAATTTCACCTTTATTAATTTTACCCATATTATTTTTAATTTTTTCTAGATAAAACCATTGAAATACATAGGCAAATGCTGCTACAGTATGAGTTTCCACCATTTCTTTCATCCCTTTAGAGATGACTTTGGTCAATTCTATAAGCTCTCTCTATTGTGGTTCTATTATCTATTCAACTATATATATATATATTATTGATTTCAAAACCGGTTTCGGCAACATGGCATTTTTTTTAAATCCTCACCCAAGGACATGCTTAAGGAGGAAGAGAGAGAGAGAGAGAGAGAGAGAGAGAGAGAGAGAGAGAGAGAGTCATTACCATGATTGGCCATCTCCTGCACACCCCACACTGGGGATCGAGTTCTCAACCCGGGCATGTGCCCTGACTGGGAATGGGAACATGACCTCCTGGTTCACAGGTCTACATTCAACCACTAAGCCATGCCAGCCAGGTATACACAACAATATTTTGTCCTCTCTTGTCCCCATCTTACAGTTCCTACCGTAAATCATACAATCTACTACCTGGTTTATGGAAAGATGTGGAGACCTGAAATGGACCAAAAAAATAAAAAAGGAACACAAAAGATCTAAGTCATCCTATTCATCTCTTTCACCTCTCATAGCAGAGGATACCAAAGCACACAAGTGTGTTCCTCAAATAATTTAACAAAGACTTCCTTAGATTGGGACTGTATATGTTTTCTAATCACTTTCTCCTGTTCCTACTATAAAATATGACATTTACTATTTTTTTCAATAAATACTGGTGAAAGGAAAAAAGAGATGAACTAAAACTTCTCCAATACACAGAGGATGTTTCCTTAGTTTAACCAAGAATATTTAGCTTTTTGCATATGCTACAACAGGGGTCGTCAAACTTTTTAAACAGGGGGCCAGTTCACTGTCCCTCAGACCGTTGGAGGACCAGACTATAGTTTAAAAAAAACAACTATGAACAAATTCCTATGCACACTGCACATATCTTATTTTGAAGTAAAAAAACAAAATGGGAACAAATACAATGTTTGTATTTGCATGTGGCCCGCGGGCCGTGGTTTGAGGACCCCTGTGCTACACAATGCTCAATATATATCTTTCCATGATTTACTAGTTATTTCTTAAGGTAAAAAAGAATGTACTTAGTTTACTCAGAAGAGAAATACGACTGTTTAGAACAGGGGTTGGCAAACTCTGTTCTGCTGCCTTTTTTGTAAATCAATTTTTATTGGAACACAGTTATGCCCATTTGTTGAGTTATTGCCTATACATGCTTTCTGGTTACCATGGTAGAACTGAGTAGTTGCAGTAGAGACTATAGCTAACAGAACCTAAAATATTCACTATCTAGATCTTTATTGGAAAAATAATCCCCCATAGTCTAGAAAAATGAGATTCTAAGAGCAATGTTTAATAATTGCTGCACTATTTAGAAAACTTCCCAGAGAAAATATCATGTGATAATATTCAGCCTCATATAGAACATATGTGACTTTAAAGGTATGCAACAGATTTTGTAAAAAGCATTTAAGAAAATATACATCGAACCCCCTGGCAATGGGCAAGGAGAGACACCTGATTGGTGGTGTTGCTCTTATAACAATCAGGGGCAGAGCAGACATGCAGTCCTTAGTTTATCCTAGCTTGATGCCTGTCTTGGTGGCCAGAGCTGTTTCATGCCTGAGGCACATTTATCCAGCAGGCCCCGGCCGGCAGCTGGCAGGAAGGTGGGGCCAGCCGGGGAGAGGGGCCACGGGAGGGAAGGCCCCGGCTGGCCCTGATTGCCAGCCAGGCCTAGGGACCCCACCTGTGCATGAATTTTGTGCACCGAGTCTCTAGTTCTATATAATAAAACCCTAATATGCAAATCGACCGAACAGCGGACTGAATGGCAACTAGTCACTATGGTGCGCATTGACCACCAGGGGGCAGGTGCTCAATGTAGGAGCTATCCCCTGGTGGTCAGTGTGCTCCCATCGGGGGCACTGCTCAGCCAGAAGCTGGGCTCACAGCTGGTGAGCCCAGTGGTGGTGGTGGAGCCTCTTCCACCTCTGGCAGGACCCCCAAGGGGTCTCAGACTGCAAGAGAGTGCAGGCTAGGCTGAGGGACACCCCCTGCCTGCCCCGCCAGTGCACAAATGTCATGCACCAGGCCTCTAGCCAATAAATGTTTAAGAAAATAATGAGTGTTGGCTCCTGTGGCATACCTGTTTAAATCCTCTCAATAGTGAAAACACATGTGCCCTTTAATGCTATATTTAAATTTTGGAAGCAATGAAGTTTTTACAGAGAGGTAATGTGACTGAACAATGATTTTGATAACTGGCCAGGTAGTTTGGGTTTGAAATTTTGAAGCAATGGTATCTCTTTTCTTATGTGGTCTGCAATCTGACTCCTAAGATAACTCCAAAGAAATGTTAAAAATGTTTTATACAAAAAGCATCAGGAGATTGAGTGTTAGCTTCCAAAATTTCTATGTTGTAATACCCCAAAATTTACAGTCACAGGTGGTATGAACAGGGCATATAAACGTGAAGCTGATGGCAGTGTAGGCAATATCACAACACTTTTGTGTATCAATCTTTATCCTGATTCCATTTTTTAATGAACACTTGGATCAAGCAAAAAAAAAAAGTAATCAAGAAAACACATTGAATGGTCAAATAAATTAGTTAAAATGCAGTTTTGTCTAAAGTAAATTACAGAGCCTCAGTAAACTGACAATTGATTTGTATTCTGTTCAGGCATTCTGACAGTCCACATTTTCACTACACTGGGAGAACATGTGTCAGCTGGAACATAATTTCTTAGGAATTTGAGGGCATTAAATATTACATTGCAGATGCTCACAAAATATGTACCCATTTTTGCCATATGGGAGAGACAAATGGAAGTCTTTAAGGATCAACAAGAGAAAAAACAAAGCAATACTTGTGCTGTTTAAACTAAGTGCCAACTTGAGACAATATCCACTTTTTGAAGTGTCAGGGATGATAAGAGAGCTTTAAAAATATAATAGCACAAACAAGAGAAAATAGTAGAGTAAAATTGATAGTCTATGTTTATTTTTGAAAAATACTGAACTCTGATGCAAGAAATACCATAGTGATTGTCTATGTCTCAGTTGTAAGCAGGATATAGAAATGAAAATCAAAGGTAATATTCCAATGTTACTTTTTCAACATAAGAAACCATTAAATAGCCAAAGAAGCTATTAAATGCACCCAATCCTTTGAAAATGACTGAGATACAAAAAATATGGAATTTTTTCATCTAATCCTTTTTCATTTAATTAGAAATGAACATCCTGCCTCTCAACATCTTTTAAATTGTCTTCCTTTCTTGTATTTTTTTATCTTAATAATTGGAATAACTATAACTGTGTTGGTCCTTTAAGTCACTCAAACTCCTTCTTTCTCATTCCTGACAACCAGTCAGCAAATTCTGTCAATGGTACCTGATCTATATTTCTCCTTTTCCCCCTTGTCTCCATTGTCACTGCTTCTATTTCAGTCAAGATGATCAACTCTGCTTATATAGTCTACTTAGCAAGATTATAAATCCTTGCATAATTTTGTTCTCTTTCATGAAACCTGAGTAATACAGATTTCAATGAATAATAATACTCTTTTCATGGCACACCTCATTTTCCATAATAATAATGCAGCTATAAAAATGGCTGTATTTGTCTACTAGTCTACATATGTAAGATTTTTTTCACTATAAGTATAGATTTATATGTCATTACTGCAACAGTATATACATTTGAAAAATACCATTACATTAAGGTATTTTTTAGTTTTTTAAATCTTTATTGTTGAAAGTATTAGATATGTCCCCCTTTTTTCCCCCATTGACATCTCCCAGCCTGCCCACCCCAGGCCTTCACCACTCTATTGTCTGTGTTGTATAATGTTGTATATGCATACAAGTTTATTGGTTGGTCTCTTTCCACCAGCCCACCCTCCCCTGCCTTCCCTCTGAGGTTTGACAGTCTGTTATCCTATGTTCATAGCAGCACAATTTATAATAGCTAAGATCTGGAAACAGCCTAAGTGCCCATCAGCAGATGAGTGGATTAAAAAGCTGTGATACATCTACACAATGGAATACTATGCAGCTGTAAAAAAGAAATAACTCTTTTCATTTGCAACAGCATGGATGAACCTGGAGAGCATTATGCTAAATGAAATAAGCCAGTCAGAGAAAGATAAGTATCACATGATCTCACTCATATGTAGAATCTAAGGAACAACATAAACCGATGAACCAAAATAGATCCAAAGATATGAGATTTTTTTAGTGGGGTTATGTACCTAAAGTTAGAATTACTGGGTTATAGTGTATGAGTATGTTTAATTATAAAGTAATCCCAGTTTTGTCAAATGGTTGTGCTAATTTACATCCCTACCAGCATAATATGTAAGCAATACTCCTGATTCCCGCTTGCTACAACACTAGATATTGTCAAACTTTTTAACAGGTGCCAACAAAATGTATACAAATATTTTTATGTTCATTTTTCTGGTTAAAAATGACATGAATATGTCCTATTATTAGCTCTAGCTTTTCCATATTCCTGCCTCAATGTAACCACAAAATGCACATGTGCAAATGCACACACACACACATACACAGTCACACTTACACATCCATTACTTACATAGTTTTTACTCAACTTCTTTCAAAACCAAATCACTAACATCTATTGGAAGGTTTAATTTTTTCTTTCTGATTTCTTCTATATCTGGTTTAGTTAGACACCTGTGCTCATCATACAACAGTTTCTATTTCTTCTATCATAGCATTGAATTATTCCATATGCCAAATGTTTTACTTGTTTGAATATCCAAACAGGAGCATGTGAAATTAGTGACTATTTCTATCACATCCTCAGTACATAATAGGATGAGCACTAAAGCTTCTCAAGTGTCTCTTTAATCTTAAAAAACATTTGTGCTGAGTCTAGTAAACTGAAAATATGCAAAATGTTTTCCAATAATGTTATCAATTATTATTGGTATTAATATTCCTTAATTTGTTGTCTTAGCTTTCAGGATATTTAAAGCATGTGTGAGCGAAATGGAATACTACTGGGCCATGAAAAAGGAAATCTTACCCTTTGTGACCCCATAGATGAGCCTGGAGAGCATCATGCTATGTGACATAAACCAGTCATAGAAAGACAAGCACCATATGATTTCATACAGACGTGGAATCTAATGAACTAAAAAGCAAAATAGAGACAGTCTTATAGATAGAGAGCAGGCAGACAGCTGCCAGGGGATAACAGTGTGGTTATATCTAGATGAGGTGGAGGGAAATAGTGAATGGTATGGGGGATAAAGGTGATGGAAGGAGACTTGGTGAAAACATAGTACAGTGTACAGATGATGTTTTGTGAAATTGTGCACCTAAAACTGGTATAATTTTGTTAACCAGTGTCACACCAACAAGTTCAATAAAAAAGGAAAAGAAGTAAACAATGCATGTGTATGAGAAAGAGATTCAAATAATACAGATTTACATATATAAGTATATAATTTAATACATACATTTTAATCCAAAATCATCTACTTGAAATCAGCATGACTACCAGAATAGGAAACATCCTCCAACTCCCAAATACCCAGTGACTCCTGATTGCTTCGAAATGGGAGTTCTGCGAAAAATTCAGACTGTCCTGACCAATGATTTCTTGCCTACCACGGCCATATGTATCCTCTTCTAACCCAGCTCCCTGGATTCCTAATGCAATCATTCCACAAACACTCTTGAGCCCTGGAACATTCCAGGTATAGACTTAAGATTCCATTGTGATCAGTGAGGGCAAGTCTGTCCTTGAAGAACTTCTATATTATGCAAGCAAACAAATAAATACAAATTATTATTTCAGAGAGAGGTAAGAGCTAGGGCAACTGACATTGTTCGCCATTTCAGAAACAGCAATAAAGAAAGGCCTCTCTGATGAAGTGACATTTTGAGATCTTAACGATGAGAATGCCACTACACCGTACGGACTGTCAGTGCTGCTGGGCTGTTTGCACTGGAGAGAAGGGCCCTCTCCTGTGTCCCTCACCACACAAGCCTCCAAACACAGAGGCTTCCCCAGATGCCTCTTCCATCAGCTACTCGCCTCCACTCCTTATCGCTCACCTGCAGGCAATTGTCAAAATTTTAACAACAAAAATAAAAGTTTCTGAGAGTTTTGGATTCTCTGTGTACAAACCTGAGAAACTAACATCCCTCTCTCACCATTCCTCTAAAATAGCCTTCAAGGCAAAGCGTTGCCACAGTGAAGAAAGTGCACAGACTTTGAAATTAACACTATCTGATGCAAAAGCCGGCTTCTTTTCTGTCTTTTGTGTATATTTATTTATTTTCAGCAAACGTTATGTTTATTAATTTAACAGCCATTTGTCCACATAAAGAATTGGTTAGACTTCCCTTTTCTCCCACGCTTTAAATAGAACTTCACTTATTTATCTAGTTATTTTTATTGAATTTATTGAGGTGACATTGGTTCACAAAACCATACAGGTTTCAAGTGTACGACTCAATAAATAGCATCTGCAAACCCCATTGTGAGCCCATGGCCCCAAGCAAAATCTATTTTTTTGTATTAAAAGAGATGCAATTTATTCACTATGGTTTGAATTACCCACTAACCTTCCAAGACTTATAAAGCTGAAGTTTGCTAAACTCAAAAAACAAAACAAAAACTCAGCAGGCCAGCTGTGTCTTTAAGTAAGCACCTTTAAATATTCTGTCATAGAAAGTGGGGTTTAGAAATATCAAACAAGCCAATCGGGTCATGGTCCATACACTAATGTTTGAGAACTGCTGGTACCGGTGACAGTAAGAACAAGAGTGGCACAGAGCTGACTCAAGACAAACAGGGATGCATGTTTCCTAGGGCTGGTGGGAAAAAGTCAATACTACAAACCAGGTGGCTTAAAACAACAGAGGCTTATTCTCTTACCTGTTTTGGAGGCTTGAATTCCAAAGTCAAGATGTGGGCAGAGTTGGTTCCTTTGGAGGCTCTGAGTCTTTCCTAGTTTCTGAGGACAGCCGGCAGCCTTGGTGTTTCTTGGATTGTGGATCCATCAGGCCATTCTCTGCCTCCACGGTCACTGGAGTTCTCCCGTGTTTCTCTCTTTTCTTTTCTTACAGAGACCAGTCATATTAGATGAAGGCCCCACCCTACTCCAGTATCAGCTCGTTTTCACTAATTACATCCACAATTACCCTATTTGCAATTAGGGGCAACTCCTAGCCAGGGTCTTGACCCTTCTGGGTGCAGGGAATTCGAAAAACATGCAGGTGACAACAGGCAAGCGGGACATGCTTTACTACGAACAGAGCAGCCAACAACTGGCTGGTCAGTGGCAACTTATATACATACTCATACACGCTGGAATAAAAGAGGCCTCAGGCCAATTAGTGACACTTGTGCTTCATTAACATAAACAGCTTACAGAAGGGTGTGCTTGCCCAGTAAGTATAGCGCTACTGCTGAGCTATTGCCCCTGTGCATGTGTAGGGCAAAAGGGCTTTTCACCTAGTAATACTACCCTGTCCTCACCTGCACACATGCGCATGGCGAAGAGGCCTTGAACCTCCAGCAAACCCCACAGGGCCCCCACAGGGCCCCATTCTGGGGAATTGGGGGTTAGGACTTCAACATAACTTTTGGAGGCAACACAATTCAATCCATAACAAAAAAACAGTTGTGTATTCACCCAACACCTCTCAGGATAATAGGAATCAAAATTTTCTAGGTAGCAGGATATGTTGGTGATCCCTAGCCATACCTCAGGAAACCTGAATCACGTTTTTCAAGGCTATTGAGCCCACACTGGGGATTTTTAAAAACTTGTACAATGTTTTAAAATCACTATTGTAAATACATGTATTAATGTTTCTATGGCAATGGTTTGTGCTATTCATAACATAGAACACTTTTTGACACTGAACTTGGGTACAATATAATACTGAATTTTAAGTTAGCCTAGTAGCATTGAATATTGCTTATAAGAGGTTGCTATGTTACAGAAGGAAATAAATTCTTTGAAATTGATTTCATCTGAAAATGAAGTACTGTAATAAATGTCTTCTCTGTTTCTATCCTATTTTTATACAACTCTGTATTTCTCTTGTTATTCATCTTTATTCTTTCTTTATATGTTTCTCTTCTGTTTCCTTTGTAGCAGTGACAATTCTTTTTACAAAAACACATTCAATTTGACACATTCATAGTGCGTACTTACTATGTATTTGTTTTGGTGCTGAAAGCTTTGGAAATAATGTCCTTTAAAAAACAGCTACTTCAAAATGTGCAAAGAAGTACTTATCAAACTTTAATATGCATAAGAATCAACTTGGGATCTTGTTAAAATAGATTTTGATTCTGCAAATTTGGGGTGGAGCCTGAGATTCTTCATTTCTAACAAGCTCCCAGGTGGTGATACTTCTGGCTTGTGATCTATGCTTTCAGTGGGAAGTGGCTAAGAAATAAAAGGGAGGTGCATGCAAAATGCTAATCCAACACAAATGGAAAAAATATTACAGAAAAGAAGATGTAGATTTTGGACATCAAATATTACTAGAAGTTAATTGCTCAAAAGGAAGAAGAATACTCTTGGCAGTGGGAATGGAGTAAGTAAGGCTTCTTAAGTAAAGAGCAATGACCAATAATTACTGTGGTTCGACACATGCTTTTAAAAATACACTTATTGAAAAAGAAAACCAGATTCTTAGAACACAACTCAGAAACAATGATTTAGAAATCATGAGACTAAAGACATGAAGCTCACTTGTAAGTAAATTCAAACTCCTTCATATCTGCCACCTCAAATTTGGGCCTCAGGTTGCATGCCTGCAGGGAGGGATAGATGCTTGAACACACCGGTGGCCAAAGGGGTGAAGAGCATCCTGTCCTTTTTCCAAAAATTAGATTTTATTTTTCAAAAGTGGTGTTCAGATATTTTTCAATGCTATGTTCTTATTAAAAGAAAAATTGAGCATACCTCATATAAGTGCCATTATTTATTTAATATATATGCAGATATAGTCATATGCCTATACTGTTTCATTTTAAATCACAACTCTCTAACTGACAGAGGCCCAAGGAGAGTAGCCTTATGAATAGTCCAACAGTGACTCACTTTTTGTCTCTGATTTTAAATGTTGATACACTGATTGCTTTTAAGTGTCTTATAATTGTTTTTTGTCAATATAAACATTCTCTTAATCATAAATCCTAATTGCTTAGTGGAGCTTACATTAGAGTAAGACAAAGGTGCTAAAAGCTGTTTTAGAAGCAATGCTTTTCTTTGTGTATCATTCTCTCTCTCTCCTTCTCTCCTTCTGAAATAGGGAAAAAAGAGACAGCAAACTTGAGCTCCTGAATTATATGATTTCCCCATGCATCATCCCATTCACCTATTTCTATTAGAATAGCAAACGTTTATATCCTATAGGCTTACACAGTGAAATTACTTATAGTTGTCGTTGGTTGTCGATTTTATGATAATTGTAATGGAAAGGTCTCCAGTCCCTCCAAATGTAAGGGATGTTTAAAGAGTGAGATACTGCTCAACAGTTGAGAGGATATAACCAACAAGGGAGAACTGAAGCAGCAATAACAAAGCCGAATTGTTGCAATGTGACTGTTCTCTTCCAATAGCCTTATCCGCGTCTTTTTATGCTCCAGATAAACTATCTTACATAGTAGTGAATAAGTAATAATGACTCATATCCCAGCTGTGAGCAGTTTTGTGGTTAGTAAAATAGGGAGCAACCAGGGATTTCCAATCTCAAATAACATTGTGTATGACAAGTGAAACTTTAGTAATCTTCAGTGAATAATTATATAAAAGAAGAACAGAAAATGACGGCCACATGGCTCAATTCTTTACTATAATCTCATCTGTGTTTAAAACTTGAGAATCAGGAACTTAATAAATTAGGGAATTCACATGAGTTACCTCACGATATTAGGCAAGCTGTTTAACTTCCTCAAACCTTCATTATCCCCATCTATAAAATGGGAAGTTAAGTGAGACTTTTGTCTAGATTTCACATAGGACATAGTGGTAGGTAAGATTTGGTTACAGCCTGTTCCACAAGCACTGGTTCCTTCTCTTCTCCTCATGTGCTCAGCGTGGGAGGTCCCAGGACTCAGCTGCAGGCTCTCTTCTTTCCTTGTACACTCTTCCTGGAAAAGCTCTTCTTGCCCGTTGTGTTAGGGACAATCATATCTTGGAGACATTGTGGGTTCAGCGCGAGAGCAATGAAATAAAGTGAGCATCGCAATAAAGCGAGTTCTGCACTGTGGTTGATGGAGGATCTTTCCTTCAATTGGTAAGAAATGTAGCATCATGAGTTCAATCAAGCGAACTGCAATATAGTGAGGTATGCCTGGACTACAGATACAATATGGGCCCCGTTTTTTTTTTTTTTATCTGCAACCCAGACTGTTCTCTTTCTTGAACTCTAGCTTTGCTTATTGAACAATGGCAACTGCCTACTTAACTCCCAGAGATGTCTCATGAGCTAGATGATAAAATAATAATAAAAATAAAAATATCACATCTCATTGGGATTACCAGGAAAAAAAAACTTCTTAGGGTGTGTTCCATTTATATCTAGACATATTTTCTAGAGAAAAAAAATATTCCAAGTAGAAAATATAGCCTGGGACAACTACAAATAATTCACAGAGGCAAGGGGGCTGAGTGTCTCTAAGAGGATATTCTTTTTTAAAAAATATATTGTTATTGATTTCAGAGAGGCAGGAAGAGGGAGAGAGAGAAACATCAATGATGAGAGAGAATCATTGATCAGCGGCCTCCTGCACACCCCCCACTAAGGATCGAGCCCACAACTTGGGCATGTGCCCTTGACCAGAATCGAACCTGGGACCATTCAGTCCTCAGGCTATTACTCTATCCACTGAGCCAAACAAGCTAGGGGTAAGAGTATATTCTTGATTGACTAGACCAATGGTTCTCAACCTTGGCTGCACATTAAAATCACCTGGGAATCTTTTTAAAATTCTGATTTCTGGGCCTCATCCTCCAGAAATTCTATTTCTTTGTTACTAATGTTGTGGCCCCACCCCATAACAAAGAAATAGAATTTCCGGAGGATGAGGCCCATAAATCAGGATTTTAAAAAGATTCCCAGGTGATTCGAATGTGCAGCCAAGGTTGATAACCACTGATCTAGACTATATTCCCTGTAGGAAAAACTCTGCTAAAATGGTAGATTGAGGGCAAGTTAGAGGAGAACTTGATGAGAAGACACACCTGCCGTCAACTGGTGAACTATGGGAAGCCTATCTAGGGGGAAAATTGGATTAAATTGGCTTTTCAAAGTTTAAACTCAAAATGGCATATAGGATAGCCTAGAGCAGTGGTCGGCAAACTGTGGCTCGGCAAAGTGTGGCTCTTCCACAAAACAACGGCTCTTCCACAAAATACCGACTTCTGCGCATGGGCCACAAAGTTTCATTCACACTGTAAGTGCACGCCAGCACGTGGTATTTTGTGGAAGAGCCACACTGAAGGGGCCAAAGAGCCGCATGTGGCTCTCGAGCTACAATTTGCTGACCATGGCCCTAGAGTACTTATAACATGCAGGTAGAAAAGGGAAGTATTTTGCACAACGTTTGATACAAACTTTTACATCACTCTTTTCAAAGGTGAGATATTGTGAGAATTAATAGGAATGTTTCCACCTCCTTTTCACTCTCATCTTTCTTCAGTGGTAAAGTGCCAAGCCAGGGCAGAGAAAAATAATAGAGATGATTTTGGTGACATAATTGTGTAAGCTTTCATTATCCCTAACCCACCTCCACCCCGATCCCTCCTTAGGTTGGCTATTTACTTCAACAGCCTCTCTGTTTTCTCTTGATCTAGTTTAAATTGGGTCTCTGTTCCTTGAAGTGAGAACTAGCTAACACACTTTATTTTATATTGGGGAAATAAGTGCAAATTTTTTTAAAGGATAAAGGCAGTTAAGAAAGAAGAAAAATTAGTAGAAATTAAAGGCTTAAAAGAAATTGTGAACAAGAGGAGATGTTTACATGTGTCTGAATAGTATGGAGGAAAGACAATCAAATCCTCAATGGGTGCGCCATGCACTTACATTTCAAATAAAAGACCATTTTTGTTCTGTTGTGCTTTATTTAGGTCTTTCCTTCCTATTGCATTGAAGTACTTATCTTTTCAATATGATTGTTATATGTGTCATACATGACTTCAAATAATTACATTACTTTATGAATCTTTATATACAGATGATAACAATTTTGAGGAAAGCCTTTCCCATAATTCTCAGAAAATCACTTGGTGAATTCCAAGTACCATCTTGTATTAACATATATATGAACAAATACTTTATTAATTTTGAAGTTGTGGTGTTTCACAATCATTATCCCATTGTTCTTTAAAAATAATTACCAATAGGTTGGCTTTCACTAACACTGTAAAATATAACAATTAATACAATAATTTGCTTTTTGAATTAGTAAAGTTTATTTGCTGTTAACTTAATAATAATATACTATATATTTAAAAAAGGGTATCCACACTGAAATGTAAAAATATTGTTGGGAAACTGACTTATATTTCTATGAATTAATTTGGAAATATTTTTTTAGAATCTGAAAAGTTTTGCCCTAGCCAGCTCAGTGGTTAGAGTTTTGGCCTGCGACCGAAAGGTACTGGATTTGATTCTGGTCAAGGGCACCTACCTCGGTTGCAGGATCCTCCCTGCCCTGGGCCCTGGTCGGCTTGTGCAGTAGGCAAGCAATCGATGTGTTTCTCTCACATTGATATTTCTCTCTGTCTTTCCCTCTCTCTTCCACTCTCTCTAAAAATCAATTAAAAAACATCCTCAGGTGAGAATTAAGAAAAAGAAAAGAAAATGAAAAGTTTTAAGGGCTTTGACCCAACTATTTTTCTTGTAATTTGCATAACAACATAATTCAAAATAGCAGAGAAAGGCAGAAAAAATGAAATTAATGTATAAAAATAGGCATTGCAAAAATTTTGTCAAAAATATTGGAATAACCTGAATAATAAAATTGCCTTAAAATATGTTCTATTCATAAAACAAATATTAGCAATAAATGATGTTTTTAAATCATGAAAAATATATATGCAGAATTTCAATTATAAAAGTCTCATCGAAATAATATGCACATTATAAATTTGTTAAATATACAATAAGAAATTGAGAGAAACACACTGAAATGCACTTTCTGATTTTTTGTCTTACAAATAAATAGTTCTAAAGCATATTAGATTCAACATATAATTTAATCAGCTGACCTTATATCTGCACATTTGCTGCAATAATTTAGAGTAATATTGGCTAGAACTGGAGAGTCACTTGGGAAACAACAAGTTTGAGGGAAAAAATATTTCGGTTAATGTAGTTATTTCCCCAGTTGATGATAAAGAAATGAAATGAATTTTCCAACTTCAGCATGGTTGAATAAACTGAGCATCATTAAGTCAGAAGGATAGAAAGAGCTCTGGAGATGTCACACATTTTGCCCCTTGTTACATATATTGTCCTCCTCAAAAATGAGGATGTGTCCTATTTTGTATCACAATTCTCTAGAGAAAGCACTGCTATAACTTCCCATTTTAGCTAAGTTTTTTTCAAGATTTCAAAGTTCTTTTAAGGAAAAACATTTCTTAAAAACCCCTTATTGGATGTATCATTGACTCTCTCATACAATGGCCCTCTTATCATTTTGTTGATGGTTTCTTTTACTATGCTGAAGCTTTTTATTTTGATGTGGTCCTATTTATTTATTTTCTCCTTAGTTTCCTTTGCCCTAGGACAGACACGCAAACTCATTTTTTTGGTTGATTTTTCTTTGTTAAATGGCATTTAAATATATAAAATAAATATCAAAAATGTAAGTCTTTGTTTTACTATGGTTGCAAATATCAAAAAATTTCTATATGTGACACAGCACCAGAGTTAAGTTAGGGTTTTTCAGAATGCTGGCACATTGAACTCAAAAGGTTCGCCATCACTGCTCTAGGAGATGCATTCGTAAAAATATTGCTAAGAGAGATGTCTGCCTATGATTTCTTCTAAAATGTTTATGGTTTCACAATTTACATTGAAGTCTTTTATCCATTTTGAGTTTATTCTTGTGTATGGTGTAAGTTGGTGCTCTAATTTCATTTTTTGGCATTTATCTCTCCAATTTCCCAACTCCATCCATTAGGTGTTCTGCCTACTTTGTCAAATATTAATTGAACATATGGTGGAGGTCGATTTCTGGGTTCTCTGTTCTGTTTCATTGATCTATATGCCTGTTCTTATGCCAGTACCAGGCTATTTTGAGAACAGTGGCTTTGTAGTATAACTTGGTATCTGGTATTGTGATTCCTCCAACGTTGTTCTTCTTTCTCAAGATTGCTGCGGCTATGTAATTGATTCCATATAAATTGATGAAGCCTTTCTTCTAGATATGTGAAATATGCTGTTGGTATTTTAATGGGGATTGCACTGAATCTATAGATTGCTTTGGGTAGTATGGACATTTTAATGATGTTGAGTCTACCAATATGTACACGAAAAGTCACTTTAATTTTTAAATACATTACTTAAATAAAATTTTTGTGAGTTTAGTATAACCACAGCCAGTATTTTGTTATTTAAATGTTTACAGTTAAGGAGAATAGGACACTCAGTGAGCTCCATGATATATTTGTAACCAATTCTCTTGATTATCTCAAAGTAACACATAATTTCAGATTTAATTTTAATACCAGACCTTTATCTTTTAGTTCAATTGCTAAAATAGCATACTAATCTCTTTATAGTATGTATTACTTCCATGATCAGATTTACAAGGGTAAAATTTTAAAAATGAATGTCCCTTGAAATTATCGTGTTAACAATACACCTAGTATAGTAACTCCTGAGCTCAACGGTAGAGCCTCACATGGTTCTCCCCTCTCTTTCCTTATTGTTTTCCTATTCCCTTTGGGCTTTTTTTTATCTCCTTCTGGATGAGAGGCTTCCTTCCCTTTATTTTGTAAATATAGACCTTCTCCTGTTTACATTCTATGGACGTGTACCTTTTGCAGCTTTTCAGCTCTGTGCTTCATCCATGGTCCCCTTAATTTCTAAAATTTCTAGAATTTCCTAAACCTGACTTTTTCATCCCTAAAAATTCTTGTTTCAATTCTATGATATGGTACTGTTGTGGGAATGGGGCTTACGGTGAGAGTGGGTTTTTTCAGCCCAGTTCAATGTGGGTATTAGCTCATTTGCCCAATTGTAGGATTTGACCAGCTAGTTGCTGGATTTCTCTGAGGGATCTGCTGCAGCGGTAGGGAAGTTCAGGAGCGTCCTATGTTGTCATTTTGGTTGACTCTCCCTTCCCTACATTCTTCAGCCAAAACAGATATGATTTTAATTCTGTCACAGATCTATGGACTGTATCTAACTTATCTACAGCTCAGTTTCTTCATCTGCAATCACAGGAAAAACAGAACCCCCCATCTTGTAGGGTTTTTTGAAGACTGAATGAGACAATGTAAAAAATAGAGCAATTATTACTTATTAACTGCTAAATAAATATTAATTATGATGTTTATTGTCATGGTTAATGTACCCTTCACTTCCAAATGTGAATTTCCTGAATTATAGGTCAGAATATTCTCCTTAGAATATAAATATAAATATTATTTTCCCCTTAAAATTTTCTCATACTTTATTTTTATGTATCTCATCTTTGTACAATTCCCTCTACTTATGTTTATTATTGTCATATATCTCATCAAGTTGATATACCTAGAGCAATCATAAATATTTGCTTTTAAACTCTTATTCTAACAAAATAAATATACTGGACTCTCTGTTAAGATAACTGTGTGCTTTCAGCATAGTTTAGTAAAAAATTGTATAGTTCTCTGTACCTGTAAATAATTCATTCAGAAAATGAATTTCCAGCAGTCAAAAATCAGCATATTAAAACCAATCACCCCATCACAGCAGGAAATCAGTTGAAGAAAAACTTTATAGAGCAAGTGGCACCACAACTGATAAATAATAATGACAAACAAAAGGCTAATGAGAATTGAGCATTGCACCCCCTCAAACCTCTAGAACCAAAATAATATGCTAAGGAATTAACCAGAATACACTTGTTATGTTATAATGGAAACATACATGTGACAAATTGGGACTTCCAGGATATATTTTTACTACAGAGCCCATGACATATAAATATGTG
>NW_006287918.1:381275-392123 GCF_000327345.1 Myotis davidii | reverse complement strand
AAGACAATTGAATCCATGATGTAGATTATTATATCCTACATGAATTATTAAATAGCACTACAGTTTATACACATATATCATATAATAAAGTTGATAAGGTGATATAATAGGAAGAACTGTAGAAAAAGAAAAAAAAATTAGATTGAAAACATTTTATATTGAAAACATTTTATAGACCATGTATGCAAGAAATTAAATTGAAAACAATAAAACCTCCTCACTTCATCAATATATTTTTCTAGTTCTCTCACTTAGATGTCCTGATAAATAGTGTTACCTATTGCTGCCACCTCATATTTATCTACAGTGCCCTAATGTTAACCAGATTCTCACTAAAAGAAGATAAGGTTCTTAGAAGTTGTCTGGGTCTTGAGTCAGGGAAAATAAAGACAGAACAAGAACATTTTATTCCTACTTTAAAATTTTAATCTTACTGCTGCCGAACAGCAGGAACACTTTCAGGGATACAAATGAGTCAGCTTAAAGGAGCTTCCATAATCAAGGAGTGATAATCTATAAGAATTCAATAAGAAAATAATTCTTTGAAAAAACCGTGAATACATGGAAGACATGATACTAAAATATGTTAAAGAATAGGTATATGCAAATGAATTTCAGGTGTTGACTTATTTGACATTAAAGTAATTAGTTCTACTTTCATATGGGGTAGCAAAAATCTAAACAGGTGAAGTCAGTCAACAAAAATTTTAAGAAAATTGCAAAGATCTATACTGATTTTGTTAATCCCATGGAAATACATTTCTCTATTAGATACACATTGAAAAAAATTACCTTTTTAAGGTTTAAAGTAATTCTTAAATTAACTCACTAAATGTTGGTTTGAGTGAATGGATTTTATTAAACACCCTTAATGCCCTCTCCAAACAGTGTTTCACTCCTTTCTCTCTCTCTCTCTCTCTCTCTCTCTCTCTCTCTCTCTCTCTCACACACACACACACACGTGTAAAAGATTATAAAGGTAAAATCTACAGTATGTTGAGGGGATGTTGAGTTACCCAGGCTAAAAGATAAGGTGTCACTTGGAAGGTCGCATTATATAAAGGATCCTATCTAATAAAAGACAAAAGGGTAATTGACCGTACCTTCACTACGCTTCCCATTGGCTAAATAGGGTGATATGCAAATTAACCGCCAACCAAGATAGCGGCCAGCAGCCATGCAGCTGAAGGCTTGCTTGCTCCAGTGATGGAGGAAGCTAAGGTTCCCCACTTGCCGTGGCCTGGCTCTAAGGTCTGAAAGCAACAAAGTTTCAATTATAGAAGCTAACCAAACCCCAGATACCTGCTTTCAGCCGGCCGTGGCCATGGAGCTAGAGCCGGCTCTCAGCTGCAGTGACAGCAATGCAGTTTCAATTATAGAAGCTAAACAAACCCCAGATACCTGCTTTCAGAAGGCCATGGGCTCAGAGCTGGAGCCAGCTCTCAGCTCCACTGACAGCAACGAAGTTTCAATTATAGAAGGTAAATAAATCCCAGAATAAAAAAAAACGAAAAAAAAAACGAGAGGCTGGGATCTTCAGTTGCCAGCCACCCTGATAACGGCCCTCAGCTCCTCACCCAGGCTGGCCTCAGCAGTGCTAATGATGTCTGACTGCAGCTTAGGCCTGCTCCCTGCTGGCAAGTAGACATCCCCCGAGGGCTTCTGGGCTGTCAGAAAGATATCTGACTGCCATCTTAGGCCCAATCCTCCAGGGAGTGGGCCTAAGCCAGCAGGTGGTCATCTCCCGAGGGTTCCCAGACTGCGAGAGGGCACAGGCTGGGATGACGGTCCCCCCCAGCCCCAGTGCACAAATTTTTGTGCACCAGGCCTCTAGTAGTCAATAAAGTAAAATAAATTCTGATTAGAATCTTCCTGGAAGCTCTACCTGGTAGGTCCAGAAGATGAGGTCTGTAACTGTAGTATACAAATTAAAGCTGCCACAGAATGAATGGGATGATCATGATGTTTCACTTCATTAAGATAATGCATATGTAATCCTGAGAAAAAGAATTCAATATATTGCTGAATATTTTATATAGTTTATATTAGTAATATAAGTATGCTACTGGATATTGGGGTTTTAGCTTTATTTGTATAGATATATGTTTACATAGACCTGAATTGTTAAATTAACTTGAGTTATGAAATTTACAGACATAGTTTATCATATTTATAAACAATACCTAAGTGCATAGGAATATTTTGCTCATAAAATATATATATATTTGACATGAATGGGCCTAGAGATTATGATGTTAATGAAGTAATTAGACATAGTAAGATATATAACATATGATTTCACTTCTTCGTGGAATCTAAAAAACAAAAAAATAAGCAAACAAAATGAAACAGAAACAAACTCATGGACACAGAGAACAAATTGATAGTTGACAGAAGGGGTTGAGAAAATGGTCACAAAGGGGAATCCTACCTAATAAAAGAGTAATATGCAAATTGACCATCACTCCAACACACAAGATAGCCGCCCCCATATGGTCAAAGATGGCTGGCAGGGGAGGGCAGTTAGTAGCAATTGGGCTGGCAGGGGAGCAGTTAGGCATCAATCAGGCTGTCAGGGGAGTGGTTAGGGGGCAATCAGGTAGGCAGGCGGGAGAGCGGTTGAGCGCCAGCAGTCCTGGATTGTGAGAGGAATGTCCCAGATTAGAGAGGGTGCAGGCTGGGCTGAGGGACAACCCCTGTCCCCGCACGAATTTTGTGCACCAGGCCTCTAGTGGATTAATAATGTACAGTATAAGAAATATAGTCAATAATACTGTAATAACTTTATAGATGTTACTAGATTTGTTATAGACTTAGTGGAGATTAATTGTAGATCACTATTTCAAAAGGTATATAAATGTTGAATTACCCCTGAAACTGATATAATGTATGTCAACTATAACTAAAAATAAAATTTTAAAAATTTCATGTATTTTTCCTGTTAGATGGTTTACGTAATTAAGATAATTACACAAATTAAATGCTTGATTGTAGCTTAAATATGTAAATAGACATACATATTTAAATATATTTTAATCTCTCAATGGTATAAATTAGTTGAAAATAAATTGTAACTAAGGAAAATGACTAATCCCATTTTATAGATATCTACTCAATTAAAATAAGATTAAATACTTAAAGGAAACTAAATTTAAAGTTTTATCTATAATAATTGAAAATATTAATTAAAACAAAAATAACAGAAACTATCTCTTATTATGTAAAAATGCTTCCTTATGACATAAAAAAAGACCAAGAGGACTTAAGTTACTTAGTTTATCACTTGTTATAATGTGTATTCTTACATTAAATGAATATAATATTTTATCTAATTCATTTTGATGTGAGTAGCTTCAAAGATATCCGACAATTTTTAAAAATGCTGAGGTTTCTAATTGTGATCTTTTTTTCAACCAAAATCTTTAAAATCTTCAAATTTATATTCTGTGTACAAGAACATACTTAGCTAGTCATAAAATGGAGAGTATTAAACTTTGCTCTAAACCCAGCTAAGTGGCAAATAAAATAGGAAAGACAGATAAATTTTAAGTTACATATAGTTTTATTAATGCAACTATTATGGATTAAAATATATTTTAGAATTTTGTTCAATTATACAAAATACAACTAAATATTTCATAACTAATTCAGGAAGGAAAAATTAAATAAAATTAAATGATACCTGATTTTATGTTTTAGATATTTTACATATCACAACTTATATGTTCATTCTAAGAGGAATGCCATTTTCCCCCTCCCTTTCTCCCTCTTTGCTTTCTTTCTTCCTTTATTCAGTCTATCCTTCATCCCATCATCTATTTCTCCATCTTTTCTTTCCTCCTTCCTCCTTCTGCATATCCCTCCTTATTTCTCCTTATTCCTACTTTCTCTCACTACCTTTTCTTATTACTTTCCAAAAATAATTTTGTTAATGTAGAAAGCATCACATTTTGTATGATCAATTGATTTTCTTATTTTTATTGAATAAATATCTCAATGTACAAATATTCAAGGTTTGGGGTTAATATTTATCTTGAAGTTCTTACACCAAAAGGTATATTTATTTCTATAACCACCGATTCCACATCGGAAATATCACATCTTTTAAAGTTGAATGCTTTCTCTGATGGAATCCCCTCACCTTGTATAATTTAGAATGTAAATGTCAACAAAAAATTGGTTGACTTTATTATTTTATTCAACTCTTTGAATAGCACACACACCAAAATTAATAGAAGGAGAAAACTAATTTTACTGATACTAGACAAATGCAAAAGTCTATGAAGTACAATTGTCAAATGCTATAAAAATCTAGATAGAAAAGAGAGGGGTGAATTGACCACTTCAGATTCTAAGTAATGAAGGGATATTCTACACAACAACTGATTCATTCAAAAGACATATCTAGCTGTGCCCAGGCAGTGATGCTGGAATAACTGGCCAGATCTTTGGAAAGTCAGAACATAGCATTTTTGAGATTTTATTCACCAGTTTGGAATGACCATATATGCTGTATATCCTCAGGCCTCCTGAGAGTTTAGAGAAGTTCCCTTTTGAATGGGAAATAATTAAATAAAATGTATCTATATATGATGTTGTATACTTTGAATATTTCCCTGAGTCTTCCCAGAGTAGATCAAACTGATCTAAGGATGTGTTTAAGTCAATAAACCATAAATGACTTCTTTCCTCCCAAACTATTGAATTTATTGATAGGTTATAAGAGAACAGACATGAACTAATCTCTATGAACTTTTAAAACTAAAAAACAGGAGCACATTAAGGTTTTTTTCTCAATTTTGTCCACTTTCCTATACTCTGATTTAGACCAAGACAAAACTTGGCAGGAGCATTTCTTCTTTGCTGGCTGACTGTTAGCTTCTCCAACAGGAGAAGAATAGTGAAGAATAGTGAAGAATAAGAATAGTGAAGTATAAGAATAGTGAAGCCTGGAAAAAGGAGATGCCACAGGTTCCTCTTTGCTCCCTCCACCTGTTTTTGCCCCCAGTTCCTCCTTATGCCTATTCCTTCAGTGTTACCACGGCAACCCTGTCTCACTCCCAGGTGAAAGTTTGTCCAAAAGCAGCATTTGATTCTAGCTTGCAGTTTTTCAATACTCAGAGAAGGAGACCCAGCACACACTGTCAGGGATAAGGCACCCTCAGGTTTCCAGGCCCGTGCGGACCTTTACCAGGTCTCAGAGAGTCAGTGGGAAGGGAGCAATATCTCCCTCTCAGAGAGACAAGTTTGTGCTTTGGGGACTCCTCCCTAAAAACATCTAAATTTTAATAATTTCCATCTTTCTTTTGTCTCCACATCCCTAAGGGAATACTTGTTTTCTGTAGTTGCTATTGTTATTGTTGTAATTTCTTAGTGTTTCATTTTTACCTTTCAAGTTATCTAATAGCTAGTTAACAATTATTTATAGTAAATTATTGTTGTATTTAAATAACGGATATGATATAAAATGTTTTTATAATAAGCATATAGACAGCAGTTCCTCACAGTTTCACTTACTCCTAATTGCCTGAAATCCAGATAATTTATTTCTGCTTCTGGTAGCACTTGGTTTATAATGCATATTTAAAGATTTCTACAACCACTTCAGCACTTGAAGTTGTTGAACCGTTATCATTGTACAAATGTCTTATGAACATAATTGAAAATGTATTGTTCTTAAAAATCAATAAAACTTGTCACAATAATACTATCAATACAACAAAATATAGCTTGTTTTCTACAAGACTCAGAACAGGAACTCATTTCCTTAACAAAGATGTGCCTTTATTTTGGGTTACAATATAAAAGTAAAATTTATTTAATAAAAAATTATTTTAAATTACTCCCCATGATGCCTAATATAATTATCTATAAAAATCTATTCTTTAGTTCTGTTTAATGGTTATTAATTTTAACTGTATGCCAATCTCTACACAAAGAACAAGAGTTAGATATGTCTTGATCTTTAGGAACTTACTAAAATTTATTTTATACTTAAAAGTAATCTGAGCAGATATAGTGTCTGTTATGTTATAATTCAACAGGGTCATGTTATAATTCATCCGTTTAGTATAGCATAGGTGGGATAAACAATTCAGGATTATCTTTTATTTCCACAAAAACCCACAGCAAGATCTATTTTGCCAAGTAGCTTGTTTGCCATCTATCTATTTAATTGTCTGTATGTCTATTTATCTTTTTGTTTAGAGAGATAAGGTGAGGTAGCAATACTGAGACCACTGGATTAGGGAGAACCCTATCAAGTAATTAAGTACATAAAATATCTTCAAATTGGATATCAAAATGAATGTTCAGTTTATAATCCAAGAAAACTTAGCAGAAAGACATGCGAGTGCTCAGACATATTTTCACCCCCTCTCCTACTCACTAGCACATGTACAGAGGTGATTAGTGTTCGGTTGTAAGCAACCTCCTTCTTATATCTCCAAGAATACAAGAATATTTATAAACCAGCTGAGGGATTTCAGAAGAGGACACGCTATAGTTCTGGTAATATCTACCATTAGTGTAGAGGTAAAAGATAGGGGGAAGTGCAATCTGATGAACTGGGTCTCAAATTTGTTTTAAAATATAAAAGCAATTTCTAATTCAATGTCTGCAACTCTGTGGTTATTATTCCTAAATTGGAAGGGTCTCAGGCATCAAGATATTAATACTACTTTATGTCATTTTCATTTAGAAGCAGTCTGAAAACGTAAAGGCAAGTATGTGGAATCAAGTTTACTCTTTGATAATACCCAGGAAAGAAAAAAAGAGCCAATGTTTATAGAGTATCTATTCCATGTTGAGTGCTGAGCTAGGATCTGTAAGAAACATGCCTCTGATTCATCTTCATAGAAAGGAAACAACATGTGGCCAGGCGGTTACTGAATTTCCCCAGAGCAGCAGGACGTGGGGGTAGGGAGAGGGCATGAGAGCTGTGTACATAGCTGATAGCACATTTTCCTGGAAGATTCCCCTAAATGAAGGGAGGTGGAGACAGCTAGAAAGGTCTCAGCCCAATATTTTAATGGCCCAATGGGAGACAGCCAGACCTAGGTGATGTATGTGGAAACAGGTGACCTCATAGGACTCAGCCAATGAGAAAGTGGAGGATTTACTTGTGTTCCTGTACAATGGGCGCCCACTCTCAAGAGTGTTATTAAAAGTCTCATTTTTGCCATGTTTCTGTTTCCCAGTCTCACGGGTGAGCCATTTCTCACTGGTTCTTTGAATACATTTTGCTTCATTTATAGATCATGACAACTTTGTGAGGCAAATATTTCTTAACTCACAATTATAGCTGAAGAAACAAAAAAAAGTGAAGGGTTCAAGTAATTTTGCTAAGGTACACATCACACAAAGTTGGGACTAAATTAAGATCAGACTCTAAGCCCAGTCCATGAGTTTTCCATTGTTGTTTGCCAAGCTGTAAAATTAGAAAAAATATATTCTAAGTCTTTCCAGCTCTGAAATTTGGATTCCTATTCTTAAAATATTTCAAATAGGTATTAATAAAGTTCCTAAATCTTTTCCTACCCTTGGCACGTTGAATTATTCATACCTTTGAGTAAGACCTAGAAGAGTAGATCAGGAATTGGACTAGGAAAGGATATATATTTCTTAGGCATTTTTCCTCAGATTCCTAGGCATGTTTTCACATTGTAGTGAGCAAAGGAATAGGATAGTACATGTAACTTTAACACAGTTTATCTCTACAGTTTCCTTTATCTGCATGATCCTTTGCTATTAGCAACCTAAACATATATAACTGCTTGGAGGGCCAGGCGGCAAAGGAAGTCTTCAATAGCTAGAGACATACTCCATCATTTATTCTTCATTCACTTTCCTGTATAGGCACCTATGCACGTATGTGTCTCATTTCCCCACTCACAGAAAAAGCAGAATGACTCTTAAGAAAACTATAATCTGTGTGTTTCTTACACATATTTCCTGCATCTCATTTCTCCTTAACCAGTAATTTATTTGTCGTGTCTCACAGATCTCATGTAGAGTTCATAGTAGTGCATTATTATTATTACTCTTAATATTTGTCTTTGTCTCCATATTTTTTTGGTAACACCAGAAAATATTCACACACACACACACACACACACACACACACACACACACCAGGTTAACCTGCAGGGATTTTGTTTACCAGGTTCCTGGTGTACAAATTAAAATGAAAATAACACGTTAAAACAAGTGAACATTGCTGACTTCAATCTGCCTCAACAGAAACCATCTGTTAAAGTAAAACACACACTGATGCTCCTAGTTGCGCAAGTTGTTAATGCCTATGGCAACAGACAGGAAGTCTAAATTCAGAAAGTAATGTTGAATGGGAAACAGGGAATGTCTTTTGAACAGGTTAACAATCATTTCAGCTTCCTGGCCTAACAATAGACATTCAAGATGTTATGGTGCTATTTAAAACACAACACTGGAAAAAGTTCTGCACTGATTTAAAAGTCAAATGTCTGTAATTTTCTACAAAGACTAAGAAAAAAAAATCCTAGGTGTTCATGTGCCCTATTTATATCTCTTAATATGTATATCTTCCTGAATTGCTCCATAAGGTCACATTGGGTGAAAAATTTAAAGTTCTCTCAAAGGTTCCCAATATCCCGTGGGAAAAAACAAAACACGTATTACTATTTTGTTCATCTCATTCTTTGGATGACTTTGGCAGACCCAGACATCTTTTAAGACTTTCTTATTTCTGCAATGCTGGAAAGCTCTAGCTCTCTGCTGACCACTCCCGAATGTCCTTTTGTGGGAATGCTTTCTGGCTTCCTAGCTGACAAATATATGCATTATCCATTTTATTTTCTTTTGGTATTGCCTCTTTCTATTTGCATACCACCTTGAAAATATGTTGATCCCTATACTTACCTATAAGAATACAGATCCAAAATTTGTGGTATTATCCCTGACTTACTTTCTGAGTTCTGACATTTTCAAGTGGTAGATATTTCTACCTTATGATAGAACTGGTACCACTAATTATCTAAACTTAATAACTTAAGTCAGATTTTTCTTTATAAAGTTAGATGCATAGTAATTCCCAAGGTAACTTGAGCTCCAACATTCTTTGAGTGGCTACACACGACATCTAAATCTTGGCATTGACCTTGTCTTTAGTCTGCTAGTTACCAGCTTCAATACTTCTGGACATCACACCTAGTCATGCAATTGTTCACAATAAAACAAGGAATCAGCTTTTCCTAAGATTTTTTTCTGTAATAAAAGCACATAGCATTATTCAAAACAAGCCCTGTAGAAATCCCACCAGTAGATTTCCCCTCACTTGAATTTGGTCATAATTGAGATTAATTTTCTTATCTAATCCATTTATCATTAAGGAGCATCGATATCCAGGATTGGATGAGACTAATCATCTGGAGTTGAATGGAAGCAATAACACCATCCATCACTATATTTTATCCTTTACATCCCACCTGCAAAAATATCACTAATCTTTCAAAATGAGTGCCTATAAATATGTTCATGCTTACTACTACATCTTTTGTTGTCCTCACAACCTATAAAACTCATACTTTGCACTGGCTTTTAGACTGACATGTCTACATATCTTGGCTAACTTAAATATCCCTTTGTTATAGCCTATATAATAAAAGCCTAATATGCTAAGTGTCCAGTTGTACCTTCTAACAAAGTATAATATGTTAATGATATGCTAATGCTGCTCAACCACTCGCTATGACATGTATTGACCACCAAGGAGCAGTCGACCGGTGGACCAGTCGCTATGATGTGCACTGACCACCAGGGGGCAGATGCTCCAACCAGTAGGTTAGGATGCTGCTGGGGTCCAGCCGATCAGGACTGAGCAAGATGGGCCGGACATGCCCTGAGGCCTCCCCCCATCCCTCCTTGGCTGGCCAATGTCTCTCCCCTGCCTGTACATACACCAGAGGGTCCCTCGGCCTGGCATGCACCCTCTTGCAATCCAGGACCCCTCAGGAGATGGTGGAGAGCCAGTTTAGGCCCAATCCCGTAGGCCAGGCCAAGGGACCCCACTGGTGCATGGACTCGTGCACTGGGCCTCTAGTTAATTTATAGAAGCCAACTTTACATTGCGTTAGACATAAAATCCATAGGCTCCACCTGCCCTCACCCCAGGTTAATGTTTACTGAACACTCCAATCTCTTTGTGGCCCCCCACCAGCAGTTGTCATAGATAGTTCATGAGGAACTTATGCTGTAGCTCTGCTCTTGTCTTTTCATTGTCTGATTGACCAACTCTTCACTCCATAGGCAGGTGACAGTGTTTTCACTAACACAGTTAAACTGACAGCATTACCATTAAAAACAAATCCCAAATGATAATGAATAAATCATTTTAAAATATAGAACCTAAATAGATAATATCCAGATATCTAGACTTCATTAGGAATATACCAAGGAAATAATAATCAAAGCAGACTATTTAAAGAAAAAGACTATGAGATATGGTAAAAGCAAAAAACACCAACAAATATTTACTTATTTCATGAGCTATTTAGTCCATGATGGTAAATATGAATGGCAAAATATATGTATATTATCTGAGATCTATTATCTTTCTTCAGACATTTATACTCTCTGGTAATTCACAACTTTAGAGAAATGTATTTTATTCATTTTTACTTCTGAACATTTTTATTTAAAAAAATCTAAGTTGTATGGATAAGGCCTAATTTATTTCATATCAGATCAAACCACTTGGAAATGAAGATTTGTGAATCTGTATATTATGTATACCAAGTTGTCTGATTTTATGACAGAAAGCAGTATTTTCCACATGTCAATTACATAACGTTTACATTATTAACATCCTGC
>NW_006287918.1:371641-381228 GCF_000327345.1 Myotis davidii | reverse complement strand
CTGAGAAACATACTCATTTGCTATGTGCAGATGAAAATTAAATATCTGTCAAAATAACAGCTATATAGACATATATTCAAATAAAAGAAGTTCTGTGTTTTAATCAAATTCTTTGTTCTTTTTATGCTAATACAAATGTTTCTGGGTAACTATTTTTTTTTCAGAATTATAGACATCTTTTAAACTATGAATGTTTGAGGAGAAAAATAAGAATACAAAGAACAGTCCGTCTAGGTTTCTTGTTTCAATTATATCCAAGTATAAACACAAGTGATCACAATATAAACATAATGTAATATAAACCCAAGTGATTCTCTAACTACTTATAGCTTCATTTACACAAAATATGTTGCTTTATAGATGGAAGAAAATTAAGTTATTTTTAAATCTTGGAAATCTTAGTGTTAGGATTTAGGCTCCAGTACATTCTTTATGGAACTATGGAATTTTCTCAGGCAGTTTAGAAGTTTGAGTACATGAAATGAGAAGACATGGGATTTCAAGTTGGGATATAGCAGAATAAACAGTGAAAAGTCATGTGCTCCTCTTTAAAAAACAGAAAACATTAAAAAGTCATTTGGGAGAAAATATGAATAATTTACATATAAAGACAGAAACAAAAAAAGAAAATAAATTGTTCAGATAAATAATCTATAGTTTGATGAAGTGGCTGATTGCCAATATTACAACACTCAGTTTTTGTGGGGTGAGGAGATGAAAAAGATGAAGCAGGACAAGACACCATGAGTGAGGAATAGTAGCCTAACTATTTCAATCAAGACAAACTAGAATTAAAAGTTATACAATGAGTTTGATTGAGGAGGGGCACACAATAGCAATAGAATCAGAGTTGTTTAATAGGTACTCACTATAAAGAAGAGATTTTCTTACAGATCTTGGGAAACTGAAGGCCGTGTTACAAGAAGTAGAGCAGGCCCTGGAGATAAGGCAGCCCAGGAGCCCAGATCAAGGACAGCACCTGTCTATGGGGAGGCAGGCTCCAGGCTAATCTTTGTAAATACAATGAAAGAAGGCGGGCCCTGGGAACTCACTAACTTGAGATTTTTTCCCACCACTAATCCTTGTTTAAAATGAAATGTCACAGCAGTTTTTCAAGGTGCTATACCTACTGCTCTCTCCTCTTACCAACAATTTGAATAAGTACTCATGAAAGATTCAACCTTGTTTCTGCTTATTGGCTTAGTGGCAACAGGAAGCAATGGACTCATGGTGTCTGGTATCAATTTCAGGAACTAACCAAATTAGCTCAAACCAGAATGAACCAAAACAAAAAAAGGCTAACAAAAATGCATAAAAAACATTTAATAAAATATATAACTACTAGTAGCCCGGTGCACAAAAATTTGTGCACTCAGAGGTGAGGGTGAGGGGTGGGGCCAGATCCCTCAGCCCGACCTGCACCCTCTGTCATGTTCCGGGACCCTGGCCGCTCCTGGCCTAGGCACAGGCCTACAGGCTTGAGGTGTTCTGGCTCCCGAGGCCCCATTTTATCAAGAGAACAAAGTCGGGGTTAGTTACAGCCCTCACCGAACCCAGTACACTGCATCTGTGCATACAACTGCCTCGTTCATGTGCCTGCTTCGCCCTACTGAATTACTAACATCTTGAGGACATAGCTCTGTCTTATCCTGCTTCACCTTCAGTGCCTGGCCTGGTGCCAGGGACCTGAGAGGGTTTGCTGAATGAGTGAATAATGAGTGAGTGAATGAGTGAATGAATGAGCGAGTAAGTGAATGAGCAAGCAGCTACCAGTTGGGATAGTTCTCACTCCGCTCTGAGCTGTCTGAGGCAAACCCCAGGCAGTTCCCGCCCTGCTCCCAGCAGCCGCACTCCCCTCTCCCAGCTGCATAGTTCGCGCAGGGCAAAGGCGGCCCGGGTGTGCGTGTTGGCAGATCAGTGCATTAGCACCTGCCAGCCTGGGATCCCATGGAGGGCCATTTGTGGGCGTGGCCGGTGGCAGATCACTGTGGTCCCGCCCGCAAGCTCTGGGTTGGGTCCCATGCGAGCCACCTGCTGTCCGGGTCACAGATAGCAGGCCCGGATGGTAGCTGAGCAGGTCGGATGGCTCTGTCCCACCCTGCCTGTAGTATGCAAATTAGCCGCCATCTTTGTTGATGGTTAATTTGCATATTATCCTGATTAGCCAATGGGAAGCATATCGGAGGTACGGTTAATTACCCTATTTGTCTTTTATTAGATAGGATTATGAAATCTGTATTCAATTAAGTATTCATCACTGACAAGCTTGGGGACAGTTCTGCAAATCATGAGTACACACCATGCTCACCATTTGTTCTTTTTCTCCATTTCACCAGATTTTCCTTATACACTTGACCTTGTTTCTTTCACAACTGAATGACCAGAATAAAGGAAACAGGTTAGGTATCTTTTCTATGTCCTGTTTTCATTTCCTTTGTACACATACCCAGAAGTGGGATTGCAGAATCAGTCAAGATATGTAAAAACCTGTGTTCATCAACACATGTATGGATAATAAAGATGTTCCCCTCCCCACCCCCAACCCCCAAACACACACACACACACACACACACACACACACACACACACTGGAACACTATTCATTCATGACAAATAAGGAAATCCTGCCATTGTGACAACACGGATGGGCCTTCAGGGCATTACCTATGCTAAATGAAATGTTAGACCCAGATATACAAATGGTGTACAAAAGAGCTACCTCATACAGATAGATTGGAGCAGTAGTTGCTAGGGGCTGGAGGATGAGGGAATTGAGGGGATGTTGGTCAGAGGGTACAAACTTTCAGTTAGAAGATGAATGAGTTCTGTGGATCTGGTGCAGGGCATTCTGGTCACAGTTAATGGGACTGTTTTGTATGCTTGAAAATTGCTAAAGGGGTAGATCTGAAAGATTCTCACCACAATAAAATAAATGATGATTATGTGATGTGATGGAAATATTAGCTAATGCTATGGTGATATTCACAATGCAATATATAAGTGCATCAAATCAACATGTTTTACACAAACCTACACAAAGTTATATATCAATTATAGCTCAAGGTGTGTGTGTGTGTGTGTGGGCGGGGGGAGGTGGGGACAGCTTTTAGAAGTTTCTCAAAATACTGAATGCTATATGGTCCAAGTGTATGGAGTGAGTTAGTAAATTTAGCCACTGGCAGACAGCAACCAAAAGGAAGCAGTGGGGAAAAAAGAACTTTTAAAAATCTTGTTCTTGCCTTTATCGTTTTCAGTGTCCCAGGATAGTCATTGACTTCTCTCACTGCAGGGAACCACCAGGTATGTGCATAGAAATAATGAACAAAAACTGTGCCAGGGTTAACACAAAACCAGCTACATGGGGGCATCCAATTCTTTACTGTTTCTTCCAAAACTTCTATATTATAAAGTATAAATTTGAGTGATGACATTCTTTTGGCTAAGATATAATAATTTAGTACTAAACATATGTATATGTACATATGCAATATCGACATGTATATATTTAAATATGTATTTATCTTTATATGTTCAGACTCACAAATAAGTTGAGATTAAATAATGTTGATATTGAAAATATATACATAGGCAGATATTCATATTAGTAATGAAAATAAACCTTAGCAATAGGGACTTTACTTAGCATGCTCTTATCAAGACATAAAGGAAGGCAAGTAACTAAGTCAAACTTAAAAAGAGAATATGAGCCTTAGCCAGTTTAGCTCAGTGAATAAAGCATCAGCCTGCAGACCAAAGGGTCCAGGTTCGATTCCAGTCAAGGAGACGTACCTCGGTTGCAGGCGCCTCCCCAGCTTGGGCCCTGGTTAGGACGTGTGCTGGAGACAACCAATTGATGTATTTCTCTCACATTGATATTTCTCTCTGTCTTTCCCTCTCTCTTGTACTCTCTCTGAAAATTAATGGAAAAATATCTTTGGGTGAGAATTTGTTTAGAAAAAAAGAGAATATGAAACAAAAGTAGGTGGTAGAACAGTAGTAGGCTTTCTCACCAGATATCAAGGCCTGCTGTAAAGCCATAGCAACAAAATAGTGTTGAAATGGAACAAGCACAGGAGAGCAGCCATTTGCAGCAAAATAAAAACTTCAGAGGCAGATATACACGTGCATTAAAACAATAAAACATAAAATGGACACTATAAATTAACAGAAAAATGATGGGTTCCTTAAGAGATAACATTGGGCTATGAATTCATTACCGAGCAAAAATACAAAACAGGATCGTATATGGAATTATGAACTACTTAATATTAACTGTTTATGTAAACAGTTAATTAAAATATCCTCATTTAATTCTACCATGAAAAAGTATAAGATTTTCTATCAATGACCAAGAATGAGGAATAACTTTTTAAATTTTTTCTATAATAAAGAACACCAAAACAAAATTAGGCAGGTTATAGAAAAGAACATACTTGTAATATATAAAGTCAACAAGGGGTTCATTATTATCTATAATATAAAACCAAATTATTCAAATCGACAAGAACAAGACAATAATCTCCAAAGAAAATGGACAGAGTATATAAACAAGTAGTTTATAAAAATGAATCCCTCAAAACAGCAAAAGATGTTAAATTTTCTTAGCAATAAGAAATGCAAACTAGAAGTTAGCTTTTATTTTACATCCTTTAGATCATTAAAACTTGGAAAATGTGTAATATCAAGTGTTGGCTATTTTGTAAAATTAAGATGTCCACACATCCTACTGATGGCAACCACTCTGGAGAGGAAACAAGCATTACTTACATAATCAATGTTGATATATTAATGCACTGTGAAGCCACTATTCTCCACTTGGATACACAGCACACTGATCCATAAGGGGAAATGCAGAAGCATGTTCATGATTCAATATTACTTACAGCAGCAGCAGGGAGGGGAGGCAAATAGAGTCAGCCATTACTGGGAGTGTGTAGAGTTATAACATGGAGTATTATGAAGCAGTTAAGTGCAACAGATATATGTGATATAGCCAAATAAATGATACTAAACCATAGATTAAAAGAAAATAAAAAAGTAAAACTCAGGCCAGAAATGTAAAACTCAGACCAGAAAGTAAGATAAAATCAAGAGTAGGATTAAAGCACAAAAATTTGAGCAAAAAGTAAGTAATTCTTACTTATTATTAGTGGAATACATATTAGTCTACCAGTGTAAAGAAAAAAACAACAACTATGCAATTATACACTCATACAATAAAAATAAAGGTAAATCGCTCCTGAGAATTGATACTTACTCTGAAACTGGTGCAGAGAGTTTTATCATATACTCATCCTCATAAGGAATATTCATACAGTATTGAGCTGCAAAGGTTTGCAATTTATGAAGAACTTGGCTCAGTCAATAAGCTAACAAAAATGGAATTTCAAAGTAAAGCAGGTCAATCTGCTATGAGGACTATCATGGATTCAACCGAGGTTGCTATAGATTTATTCCATGTTAGTTTTCAGCACTCATTAGAGGAAAGGTTAGAATACACAATCTTAGAAAAACACACCCTAATACAAGGTGACAAGAGAAGATTTGACTTTGGGTGGTGGGCACACAGTGCAATATACAGATCTTGTAACATAGAAACTCACACCTGAAACCTGTATGTTTATGTGGACCAATGTCACCCAATCAATTTAATAAATAAATATTTAAAAAAGAAAACCTCTATACACATAGATTCACCTCACTTCTAGACATTTAATATATATTGAATTTCAGTGAGATCAAAAGTTTGATCAAGGCAGGGTGCTGGTCCTTGTCATCAGGGTGAGCCTCTGGTGGTTACTGAAAATTCTTTGCACCCATGTGCCACAGTCCCGCCAGGCACTCTCACCTGCTGCTGGTACCCAGTGCTGGCCCCAATCGCTCAGAGCTGTCAGCAGGTGTGAAAGGCAGCTGTTGGCCCTGATTGCCCCTCAGAGCTTCTCCACCTTCCCCTGCTCCTGAGGGGAGATCAGGGCCAGCAGCTGCCTCTCGCACCTGCTGCCAGGGATGGCCCCACTTGCACCCACTGCTGGCACCCGGCACCAGTCCCAATCGCTTGGTGCCATCAGTAAGTGCATGTGGCAGCTGCTGGCTCTGATTGCCTCTGAGGGCTTCTCCACCTCTCCCTGCTCCTTAGGGGCAATCATGGGAGCAGCAGTGGCAGGAGTGGGGCTGCTGGTAGACAGAGGACCTGGGGACATTGCAGGAGGGGCGGGGCAGAGAACCAGAGGATGGGCCTAGACTTACCCCTGTGCCCACCACAGCCTCATGGCCCACAATTCCTTTCAAGGTGCACAAATTTGTGCACTGGGCCCCTAGTGTTTTAACATTAGCCAATAAGTGGAGAAGACTTGATATTATGTTTTGAAGATTGAAAGCCGAGAAAGTGTTATCTCCCAAATGGAATATACCATTGATAACTACCGACTCCCAAAAAGTCATCAGAAAAACCTGCTGAAAAGTCAAAGATAGGTCCTACCACAGCCAGAAAAAAACACGTTTTCAAAATATAGCAATTTTAGTTAATTAATAGTCTAATCTTTAAGAATAAGTATGTCCTAGAAAAAATAGCTAATATGTATTCTCAGTTATTGAACACAGAAACAAAAATGTATAGTCAGTCTGAGTGTAGTCTAAACTAATGATAGGGATTTGTATTGGTTTCTTTTCTAATCACTCTGCTCCAAACTTTGTCAATTGAGTACAAAGGAAAAAATGCAGAATCATTTCAGGAAGCAAATTTGTTTTGTATTTTAATGAATAAAAGTTTGAAAATTGAAATAAGGAAGTAACCCTACACGCCTAATAGAATGGTGAAAACCAAAAAGCTGATAATAAGCCATTCCTTGAAATGATACGGAACAGAAAAACAACAACAATAAACAAACTGCTATATATTGCTTTTGGAAATGAACAACGAGATAGTTCTTTAGAAGAGATTGGAAGTATCTTACAAAGTTAAACATAGTCTTACCATGTAATTCAGCAATTACTCTTCTAGGAATTTTTACAATTTATTTGAAAATGTATATATATCCAGGAACCTGCATGCCATAGTTAGAGATGCTTTATTCATAGTCACCACAACCCAGTAACCAAGATATCCTTCTATATGTGAACAGATAAATTGTGGTTAACCCTTACAATGGAATAGTGTTTTGCAATAAAATAGAAATGGGCTGACTTCCAGTTTCTGGTTCTGCATGTAAGGAGCTTGGAAGCGGACACAGGTGAAGGTGAACATACTGAAAAACCAACAGCTCTTTTTCAAATCCAAAAGAGTGAAGACATGAAGCAAACCACTGTGTCTAGACTGCACAGACACACAGGTAAGTACATGAGGCACAGCTTACCGCAGAAGGGAGACTCTCAGCAGAAACTGGATAGGAACTAGCCTCCCAACAGGAAAATCTAAACTAATAGATAAATTGCTGGGTGCTCAGTGTGAAAAATTCTGAGAGTTAAAAACTCTAAGAGACCCAGCCATAAGGTGACTCCAACAATTTTTGAGACTTACCTCCAGGAGCTCAACCAAGTTATTACAATAAATAATTGAGAAAAAGCCGCTTATGCTTCCAACAAGAGAGGGGAAAGGATATCATTTTGATATATGAGAGAACATTCCATTCTTTCTGAGAAGCCTGCTCTCAGGGGATACTGGTTAACCAGAGCCTAATCTGTTGAAGGATTATCAGAGTCTAAATCACCTTGGGGAAAGGAAATACCAACTCCATAAGTCTCTTGGACTTCTGTATGTCCGCTTTGGAGAAGTGTCTATTTAGGCCCTTTGCCCATTTTTAATTGGATTATTTGTCTTCTTTTTGTTAAGTTGTATGTGAGTTCCTTATATATTTTTGATATTAATCCTTAATCAGATGTATCATTGCCAAATATCTTCTCCCATACAGTGGGCTCCCTTTTCATTTTGTTGATGATTTCTTTTGCTGTGCAGAGCTTTTTAAAAGTGGGCAAAGGGCCTAAATGGACACTTCTCCAAAGAGGCATGCAGATGACCAAGAGACATATGAAAAAATGCTCAAAGTCACTGATCATCAGAGAGACGCAAATTAAAATGACAATGAGGTATCACCTCACACCTGTCAGAATGGCTACCATCAACAAATCAACAAATGACAAGTGCTGGTGAGGATGTGGAGAAAGGAAACTCTTATACGCTGCTGGTAGGAATGCAGACTGATGCAGCCATTATGAAAAATAGTATGGTGTTTCCTCAAAAAAATTAAAAATGAAACTGCCATTTGACCCAGTGATCCCACTTCTAGGAATATATCCTAAGAAACCCAAAACACCAATCAGAAAGAATGTAGGCACCCCTATATTCCTAGCAGTGCAATTTACCATAGCTAAGATCTGGAAACAGCACAGATGCCCATCAGTAGATGCGTGGATAAAAAACACAACAAACCTGTGGTACACTTACAGCATGGAATACTATGCAGCAGTAAAAACAAGGGTCTCTTACCCTTTGAGACAGCATGGAGAGACCTGGAGAATATTATGGTAAGTGAACTAAGCCAATCAGAGAAAGACAAGTACCACATGACCCAACTCATATGTGGAATCTAATGAACAGAATAAACTGATGAATAAAAACCAAGATCCAACTACATGTTTTCTATAAAAACCCACTTGAAAGATAAAGATTCTGTAAATTAAAAGTGAATAGATAGAGGAAAATATGTTATGCTAAAACTAATTTTAAAAAGCAGGAAAAACATATTAATTTCAATCAGAGCCTACTTTAAATCAAAAAAAGTTATAGTTGATAAAGAAGGGCATGACATAATGAAAAGAAATAAATTCTCCAAGAAGACATAACAATTTCAATGTGTATGAACTTAATAACAGGGCATCAAACTATGTGAGGCAAACATTAATGAACTGCAATGAGTAATAGATTAATTCTCTACACAGTTCAACTTGTCTCTATCAAAAATGTACATTTGAAAAGGCAGAAAATCAGTAAGTATATAGTTGAACTCAATAAAAAAATTAATCAACTGGATATAATTTACATCCTTGAACAAACTTATCCAACAAAAATGCTTCTCAAGCTCACAAGGAAAATTCTCTAAGATAGACCACAGTCTGGGCCATCAAACACACTGATTCAAATAAAGATAAACCATACAATTTCTGCTGTCAGGCTACAATGGAATTAAACAGAAATCAATAATAGAAAGTTAAATGAAAATTTCTGAAAAACATGGAGCTTAAATAACACACTTCTAAACACATGGGTCAAGAAGAAGTTATAAGATAAATTAAAAATACTGTGAACTATATGAAAATGAAAATACAGCATATCAAAATTTGTGAAATGCAGAGAAAAACATGCTCAGAGGGAAATTTATAGCTTTGAAAGTACATACTAGACAAAAAATGTCAAGAGAATAAGAAGATAAGCCACAGACTGGGAAAAAGGATACATCTGATAAAGGAAAATTATCCAAAATACGCGAAGAACTCTTAAAACTCAACAACAAGAAAACAAGCAACCTTATTAATAAATAAATCAAAGATCTTAACAGCCATCTCACCAAAGATCTACAGATGGTACATAAGCA
>NW_006287918.1:365636-367488 GCF_000327345.1 Myotis davidii | reverse complement strand
CTAAACTCATTTTATGTTATTCCATTTTGTTGACAGCATCCAGAGCATCATAATCGGGAACTGGTTGAACATATACCTTCTTCTCTCCATCAGGCCTGATAGCGCTTCTCCACAGCCCCTTGATCTGGTGCTTGTTGGCCTTGACATCTGCCATGAACACTAGTGCATTGTGGTCTTCTGTCTTCTCATGGCTGACTCGGTAGTCAGGGGGAACTTGATGATGGCATAGTGGTCAAGCTTGTTTCTCCGGGGTGCCCTCCTTCGAGGGCTGTGGACGCCTTTCAACACTGCTTTCTTTGCCTTCAAAGCCTTTGCTTTGGCTTCTGCTTTGGGAGGGGCAGGGGCTTCCTTCTTAGCTTTCGGTGCCATCTTCGTAAAAAGCTAATTCACTATTTCTTAAATGTGGGCTATACATAGTGATCTCATTTCAAGGAGAAAAGTATAAAAAGGTGTTATAAGTAACATTGGGGGTAAAGAAACATGGAAAAAAATCATCTCAACACTTTTTGTAGTAGTCATTCTAACAAGTGTGAGATTATATCTCATTGTGTTTTTTTAAATGTTATTATTATTTTTTAATTTCTTTATTGATTAAGGTGTTGCAAATGTGCACTTTTCCCTGCATTTTCCCCCCACCCCCCACTTATGCCCTCAAAACATGCTCAGAGGGAAATTTATAGCTTTGAAAGTACATACTAGACAAAAAATGTCAAGAGAATAAGAAGATAAGCCACAGACTGGGAAAAAGGATACATCTGATAAAGGAAAATTATCCAAAATACGCGAAGAACTCTTAAAACTCAACAACAAGAAAACAAGCAACCTTATTAATAAATAAATCAAAGATCTTAACAGCCATCTCACCAAAGATCTACAGATGGTACATAAGCATATGAAAAGATGTTCCCCATCATATGTCATCAGGGAAATGTAAATGAAAACTTCAATGAGATATCACTACACACCTCCTTGAATGATCAGATCTACCACACTGACAGCAGCAACTTCTGGCATTGATAAAGAACAAGAGGAACTTCATTCATTGCTGGTGGAAATGCACAATAGTACAGCCACTTTGGAAGGAAGTTGATGGTTTCTTATAAAATATAACATACTCTTACTATGCAACCTAGCAATCACACTCCTTGGTATTTTCCCAAAGGAGCTAAAAACTTACATCCAGACAAAAACCTGGACAAGAATGCTTATATATAACAGGAATGTTGAATAACAAGAATGTCACTCAGAATTTTCAATACTTGGAAGCAACCAAGAGTGGGTGAATAAATAAACAAAAAACTGTAGGACATCCAAACAATGAAATATTACTCCACACTAAAAAGAAATGAGCTATGAAGCCTTGGAAAGACACGGAGGAACCTTAAATGTATATTACTAAGTGAAAGAATACAATCTGAGAGACTACATACTGTACCAACTACTATATGCCTTTTTGGAAAAGGCAAAATTATGGGGACAGAATAAAGTTCAGTGGTTGCACAGATTTTCAGGATGGTAAAAATACTCTGTATGATATAGTAATGATAGATAACAGTCATCATACACTTTTCCAAACCCATAGAATGTACAGTATTATGAGTGAAACCTAAGGTAAACAAGGGCGATGGGTGGTTATGATGTATGAGTCTAAGTTCATTCTTGGTTAACATATGATGTAGAACATCTTTTCACATGCTTATTTGCCACCTGTAGATCTTTGGTGAGATGGCTGTCAGGATCTTTGATTTATTTATTAATCAGGTTGCTTGTTTTCTTTCAAATTCATATGGAACCACAAAGAACCATAATAATAAAAATAATAATGATAATAATAATAATCAAAATAAAATTA
>NW_006287918.1:360713-360977 GCF_000327345.1 Myotis davidii | reverse complement strand
ATATAGTAATGATAGATAACAGTCATCATACACTTTTCCAAACCCATAGAATGTACAGTATTATGAGTGAAACCTAAGGTAAACAAGGGCGATGGGTGGTTATGATGTATGAGTCTAAGTTCATTCTTGGTTAACATATGATGTAGAACATCTTTTCACATGCTTATTTGCCACCTGTAGATCTTTGGTGAGATGGCTGTCAGGATCTTTGATTTATTTATTAATCAGGTTGCTTGTTTTCTTTCAAATTCATATGGAACCACA
>NW_006287918.1:360115-360653 GCF_000327345.1 Myotis davidii | reverse complement strand
ATAATAATAATAATAATAATAATAATAATAATAATAAATTTAAAATTACCATTCTGTTAAATGTAGTTGATAATAGGGGAGTCTATACTTGTGTGGGGGCAGAGAGTACATGGAATATATCTGTATCTTCCCCACAATTTTGCTGTATACGTAAAAATTTGTCTAAAAATATAAAGTCTAGACAAAAAGAAATGAGCTGATAAGCCATGAAAACACATGGATGAAATTTTAATACATCTTGCTAATCAAAAAGAGTCAATCTCGCCGAAACCGGTTTGGCTCAGTGGATAGAGCGTCGGCCTGCGGACTGAAGGGTCCCAGGTTCGATTCCCGTCAGGGGCATGTACCTTGGTTGCGGGCACATTCCCAGTAGGGGGTGCGCGGGAGGCAGCTGGTCGATGTTTCTAACTCTCTGTCCCTCTCCCTTCTTCTCAGTAAAAAATCAATAAAAAACATTTTTTTTAAAAAAGGAGGAACCAATGAATGCATAAATAAGTGGAACAACAAATCGATGTTTCTCTCTCTAAAAATCAATATA
>NW_006287918.1:354039-355412 GCF_000327345.1 Myotis davidii | reverse complement strand
ACCGGTTTGGCTCAGTGGATAGAGCGTCAGCCTGTGGACTCAAGGGTCCCAGGTTCGATTCCCGTCAGGGGCATGTACCTTGGTTGCGAGCACATTCCCAGTAGGGGGTGTGCGGGAGGCAGCTGGTCGATGTTTCTCTCTCATCGATGTTTCTGACTCTCTATCTCTCTCCCTTCCTCTCTGTAAAAAGTCAATAAAATATATATATATAAAAAAAGAGTCAATCTGAAAAGGCTATACAATGTATGCTACCATTTATAAGACATTAAGGAAAAAATAGAGATATATCAAATACTTAGTGGTTGCCAAGGGATTAGGGAGAAGGAGGATTTTTGAATAGACAACGCATAGGGATATTTCTTTTTTGATCATATTGTAATGATGGTTGTGTGACTTTGCATTTGTCAAAAGTCATAGAACTTAAGAGCATAAAAATAATGTTACTATATGTAAATTAAACATTATTAAGAGATTGGGAGAAAGCTAGGATAGAATCTATGATGTAATGACACAATCCAACTGTATTACAAATCTATGAAAGAACCTCACTGTAGAGGGTAGCGGAAAAAGTACTACCTAAGTAACCTTAAAAATGAGGGGAGTCTGTACGGCTAAAGAAAATATAAATAGCACATAAGTATTGTACTCTAATAGATAAATTTTCCCATGGGGGTACAAATGAACAATTCTGATACCATAATGCAAACTAGAATTTAAAAATCAAAGAAATAAGTAGCAGATAGTAGGAGCCAAGTTTCTCATCATTGGGGTGTGAAGTTACAGATGAGCAAGGAGAAGAAGCTAGAATAATTAATGCAGTAAAGGCTTAGAGTTGAAGATACCAAGGTGAACTCCTGCTTAGCTCAATAATTACACATAGAAATAATGATATATACAAGTGCATATACAGGTTAGTCCACACACACACACATTTTCCTGCTTGGTTAGTGAGAGGACCTAGAAGCAGGACCATCTCAGTAGACATCTCAGAAGCAAGCATATTCAGCACTGAGACCCTGGTTTCTAATTTCATACTCCTACGCACAGAACCAAGTTCCCTTGTAGAAATGGCCAATTCTGGGACGGGGACAGAAGTTATATTGATGGGCCTGAAACATTTTGTACTGCCAAAAAGTAAAGATTTTTTAAAATTCCACAATGTTGAACTTCCTCACCTTTAAAGACATAGAAAAAAATACTAAAATTCATATGGAACCACGAAGAACCACAAATATCTAAAACAAAATTCGGGAAGAAGAAAAAGCTGGAGGAATCACACATTCTGATTTCAAAATATGAAGCTACAATAATTAAAACAGTATAGTAGTGGCATAAAAACAGAAACATAGACCAATGCAATAGAATAGAGAGCT
>NW_006287918.1:348379-349838 GCF_000327345.1 Myotis davidii | reverse complement strand
TAAAATATGGATATATCAAATATTTAGTGGTTGCCAAGGGATTAGGGAGAAGGAGGATTTTTGAATAGACAACGCATAGGGATATTTCTTTTTTGATCATATTGTAATGATGGTTGTGTGACTTTGCATTTGTCAAAAGTCATAGAACTTAAGAGCATAAAAATAATGTTACTATATGTAAATTAAACATTATTAAGAGATTGGGAGAAAGCTAGGATAGAATCTATGATGTAATGACACAATCCAACTGTATTACAAATCTATGAAAGAACCTCACTGTAGAGGGTAGCGGAAAAAGTACTACCTAAGTAACCTTAAAAATGAGGGGAGTCTGTACGGCTAAAGAAAATATAAATAGCACATAAGTATTGTACTCTAATAGATAAATTTTCCCATGGGGGTACAAATGAACAATTCTGATACCATAATGCAAACTAGAATTTAAAAATCAAAGAAATAAGTAGCAGATAGTAGGAGCCAAGTTTCTCATCATTGGGGTGTGAAGTTACAGATGAGCAAGGAGAAGAAGCTAGAATAATTAATGCAGTAAAGGCTTAGAGTTGAAGATACCAAGGTGAACTCCTGCTTAGCTCAATAATTACACATAGAAATAATGATATATACAAGTGCATATACAGGTTAGTCCACACACACACACATTTTCCTGCTTGGTTAGTGAGAGGACCTAGAAGCAGGACCATCTCAGTAGACATCTCAGAAGCAAGCATATTCAGCACTGAGACCCTGGTTTCTAATATCATACTCCTACGCACAGAACCAAGTTCCCTTGTAGAAATGGCCAATTCTGGGAAGGGGACAGAAGTTATATTGATGGGCCTGAAACATTTTGTACTGCCAAAAAGTAAAGATTTTTAAAAATTCCACAATGTTGAACTTCCTCACCTTTAAAGACATAGAAAAAAATACTAAAATTCATATGGAACCACGAAGAACCACAAATATCTAAAACAAAATTCGGGAAGAAGAAAAAGCTGGAGGAATCACACATTCTGATTTCAAAATATGAAGCTACAATAATTAAAACAGTATAGTAGTGGCATAAAAACAGAAACATAGACCAATGCAATAGAATAGAGAGCCCACCCAGAAATAAATCAGTGCATGCATGGTCAACTGACCTTTGGCAAGGATGCCAAGAATACACGGTGGAGAAAGAATACGCTCTTCAACAAATGCTAGAAAATGTGGATGTCCACATTCAAAAGAGTGAAATTTGGATCATATTCACCATACACAAAAATCAACTCAAAATAGATTAAAGACTTAATTGTAAGACCTGAAAACAAAAACAAAACCCCTAGACAAAAAGGGGAGGGGGGCAGCATAATGGCACTGATCATGGTGGTGATTTTTTTTTAATATACTTGCTAGCAGCACAGGCAACAAAAGCAAAAAATAGACAAGTGGGACTACACCAAACTCAAAAGCTTTTGTTTAC
>NW_006287918.1:341544-344081 GCF_000327345.1 Myotis davidii | reverse complement strand
TGTCGTCTATGTTCATGAGCGATATTGGCCTATAATTTTCTTTCATTGTGTTGTCTTTATCTGGTTTTGGTATTAGGGTGGTGCTGGCTTCATAGAATGAGCTTGGAAGTGTTCCTTCCTCTTGAATTTTTTGGAATAGGTTTTAGTTCTTCCTTGAATGTTTGGTAAAACTCCCCTGTGAAGCCGTCTGGCCTTGGGCTTTTGTTTGCTGGAAGCTTTTTGATGACTGCTTCAATTTCTTCCACAGTTATCGGCATATTGAAATTTTTAGATTCTTCCTGATTGAGTTTTGAACGGTTGTATTTTTCTAGGAATATGTTCATTCTCATTGTGTTTTGATTCGCATTGCCCTGATGATGAGTTTTGCTGAACATCTTTTCATCTACCAATTGTCAACTTCTATATCTTCTTTGTAGAAATGTTTGCTTGATTTTTGAAACTGTTTTAATCAGGTATTAGTTTATTTGCTATTGATTTGCATGAGTTCCTTAAACATTTTGGAAATTAACAACTTATCTGATAAAGGTTAATATCAACAGTGATGAATTATGTCAATAGAAGGTATCCTAAATATGGTGTGATGGAAAGGAAATGCACTTTACCTCAGTGGTCATCTTCCTGACAATATAATACTTGCCTAATCATGAGAAAAGCATGAAACTTATCCCAGTTGAGTGGCCTTCTACAAAATACCCTCAAAGCTGTCAAGATGAAACTGATGATTGCCAGACGGGAGGGGATTTGGGGGTGAAAAAGATGAAGATATTAATATGTCCAGATTGGTAGTTATAAAATATTAATGGGGATGTAAAGTTAACTCAAAATAGATTAAAGACTTAATTGTAAGACCTGAAAACAAAAACAAAACCCCTAGACAAAAAGGGGAGGGGGGCAGCATAATGGCACTGATCATGGTGGTGATTTTTTTCTTAATATACTGCTAGCAGCACAGGCAACAAAAGCAAAAAATAGACAAGTGGAACTACACCAAACTAAAAAGCTTTTGTTTAACAAAGAAAAAAAATAAAAATCAGGAATAAAATGGCAACTACGCAATGGGACTAAATATTTGTAAGCCATATATCAGATAAGAGGTTAATTTCCAAAATGTTTAAGGAACTCATACAAATCAATTGCAAATAAATAACCTGATTAAAACAGATTTAAAAATTGAACAAACATTTCTACAAAGAAGATACAGAAGTTGACAACAGGTAGGTGAAAAGATGTTCAGCAAAACCAACCATCAGGGCAATGCAAATCAAAACACAATGAGATATCACTTCCCACTTGTTAGAATGGCTATTACAAAAAGTAAGTGTTGATGAGGGTGTGGGGAAATTGGAACCCTTGCATGCTGTTGATGGAAATGCAAAATGGTACAGCCACCGTGGACTATAGCATGGAGATTCCTTGAAAATTTGAAAATAGAACTCCTATGATCCGTCAAACCCACTTCTATAATCATGACCCGAAAGAGATCTTAGCACAATTTTCACAATAGCTAAGTTTAGAAACAACTTCAAAGTCCAATCAACAGATAAATGCATAAAGAAAATATTGTATACACACAATGGAATATTAATCAGCCTTTTAAAAAGGGCATCCTATAATATGCAACAATATGAATGCAGACCTTACGTGTATTATGCTAAATGAAATAAGCCAGTCATGAAAGGACAAATACTGCATGTTTCCACTTTTATGATGTATCTAAATAATCAAACTCATAACATCAGAGAGCAGAATGGTGACTGCCAGACGCTGGCAGGAAAGGGCAATGATGAGCTGCTAACTGACAACATAAAGTCTTAATTATGCAGGAAGAATAAGTTCTAGAGATCTGAAGTATAACAGTGTCCTTATATTTAATAGCACTGCATTGTACACTTTAAAATTTTGTAAAATTTTAAATTTCATGTTGTCTTATCATGATAAAATAAAATTAAAAAGCAGGAAAATAAGTGGGACTGCAAAGTAAAAGCAATAAATAGATCAAGGTAGTTTCCCTTTATTTAAAATATGACTTAGAGGGGTTTAAGCACAGAATAGCAAGGTTGCAAAATATAAAATAAATAATTATAAATAAAATAATAAGTAAATGAAGATGAAAAATCCACAATTTAAAAAATTCCACAATGATTCAGGTAAGTCAAAGAAACATAGGAGCAAACTAAAAAAGCTTTCAATGACCAAAGCTAAAACAATTTTAACAATAAAGATAGTATTACTGATTTTTAACTCAAGGTATAAAATAAATTTTATCATTCCTACTAATATTAATAAATAATTGAATAAATAAATGAATAAGAAGGAAGAATAGGTTAATACCCTCTTTTAAATGATTTTAAAATAATTTATGTAGGTATGTCACCCTCAAAGTTTTAGGACTTATTTCTGTATTATTTATTTATTTATTTATTTATTTATTTATTTTACAGTGTGAAATTTTTATATTTAGAATTAGGCAGCTGGACTCAGTTTAGATGATTCCAATTTTGTTGGCAACATCCAAAGAATCATAGTCAGGAGCCAGT
>NW_006287918.1:321079-338166 GCF_000327345.1 Myotis davidii | reverse complement strand
TTTTGGTGAACATCTTTTCATCTACCAATTGTCAACTTCTATATCTTCTTTGTAGAAATGTTTGCTTGATTTTTGAAACTGTTTTAATCAGGTATTAGTTTATTTGCTATTGATTTGCATGAGTTCCTTAAACATTTTGGAAATTAACAACTTATCTGATAAAGGTTAATATCAACAGTGATGAATTATGTCAATAGAAGGTATCCTAAATATGGTGTGATGGAAAGGAAATGCACTTTACCTCAGTGGTCATCTTCCTGACAATATAATACTTGCCTAATCATGAGAAAAGCATGAAACTTATCCCAGTTGAGTGGCCTTCTACAAAATACCCTCAAAGCTGTCAAGATGAAACTGATGATTGCCAGACGGGAGGGGATTTGGGGGTGAAAAAGATGAAGATATTAATATGTCCAGATTGGTAGTTATAAAATATTAATGGGGATGTAAAGTTCAGCATAGAGAATGTAGTCAATAATAATGTAATAACTATGTATAGTGCCAGGTAGGTACTTGAATTGCTGGCAGAATCACTTTGTAAGTTATACAACTATCTATCCACTTTGCTGTAAGCCTGTAACTAATATAAAATAATATTAAATATCAATGGTAATGGGGAAAATAAATATAAAAAACTGTCAAGGCCATCAAAAACAAGGCAAGTCTGAGACTTGTTATCTCCAAGAGGAGCCCAAGGAGACAAGGCTACGTAAAGAGATTATTTTACTGTTTCAAAGAACTATAGACTAAATTATAGATCACAGTTAGAGCTTCCAGAAACTCCTGCTAGCTTCATGACTGGAAACCACCTCAACAGGCAAAAAATTACTGCTTAGATAAAAGTTCCAATCTAAATGTCTTCACACCTTTTCTGTTCTTTTAACTTATTACTTTAAAGTTACTATAGTAGGTAAGTCCATTCTGAAAAAAGAGACTAATAATATAGAACTCTGTTAACTTTGAGCACACATTTATGACTAGTCAACTGATCACCATAACTCTTTAACACGTATTATCTCCAGGAGGATATGTGTCAGTGGAGTTAAGGCAGAGTCTTTGAAACACATAAAATGTTCCAGACATGCTTTGCTGATCCACAAAAACTCATTTGTGTTCTGTAGTGACAAAGCTAGTAGCTAATCTCATTTAACATGTACATGTATTACAGGCTAACTGATGGTGAGACTGTTATCTATTCGCCTCCCTGCCTGCTTACAAACAACATCTGGGGAATCTGAAGGATGGAAAATTTCATACCAAAACAGAAACGATGAAATTATATTCTCACTAGAGGCCCAGTGCACAAAATTCATGCACTGGGGGGCAGGGGGTTCCAGCCTGGCCTGTGCCCTCTCACAGTGTGGGAGCCCTGCGATCGATCGCCCTAAAGAGGTAGACCCCACCCACCCATCTGGGGTTCCTCAATGGATTGCCCCAAAGAGGTAGGCTAGAGCCAGGGGTCCCAGTCCCACGGCGGGACCCCCAGGCCTCACCACATGGAGCAGCTGCCAGGCCCCACCTCCACGCCATGCACACAGTGTCAAGTCCTCACCCACCAGCACATACCTGCTGTGCACGCAGCCTCCTGGTGCTGGATTGTGGGATTGTGACGACAAGAGGGTATCACAGCATGAGGGCTTGACGACCACCTGGGCTATTATTAGTATAGAGAGTTTTGAATTTTGATCATAGGTAGGAAAATATCTGCATTGTTGATACAAAAGCAAATACAAAGGTGCTGATGGAGACAATAAAGTCATTCAGCAGATGTGATTGTAGATGTGGGTCAGTAGTTTTTTAAATAAATTAGTGACCTGGAATCTCTAAGTCATGTGTGAAGTCTTTTATTTACTTCCTTTTTTTCTTCACTTTAATCTCTTAAAAATTTCTGAAGTCAAATATTACCTTAACTTTATATTTTACTATAAGAAATAGAATTCTAGCAACAACAAATTTTACTCAGCTATATAAAAAAGAAAAGCCAGGGGTCCACTCAACGTAGATTATCTTATATTTATAATGACAAGTTAATAAATATAGAAAAAAGTGTGTGATTTGTAATTTCATAGAGGTTTAAAAAGGGCAAAAGTAATTGATAGTGTTCAGAGACAATAGTAGATGCGTCTGGGTGGAAGAAAGGGGCCCAAGGGAGGTATTCCTCTTCAGTTCTGGGTTATTGTATGTCTTGATCTAGGAAGTATTTTCATAACACAAACATACACGCACTCTTCATATATATATTTATAAATTAAAGTCCACATCAGGGCCTCAAATTTTTTATTATTTTTATTTTCTTTACTAATTAAGGTATTACAATTGCATCCTTATCCACTCCTTGTCCCCTACCCGCCCCCCCCATGCACTCACCACCCTAGTGTCTGTATCCATTGGTTATGCTTATATGCATGCATATAAGTCCTTTGGTTGATCTCTCCCCCTGTAGTGAGAAAACTGAGGCTTATAGAGCTCTGTCTGTGTGCAAGTGGCAGAATGGGATCAAACAATATATAATATGAAAAAAATAGCAGCATTATTTACAATTGTTAAGATTTGGAAACAGCTCAAAGGCCCATCAACAGATGAGTAAATTAAAAAACTGTGGCACATTTACACAACGCAGCTGTGCAATATGGATGGGCCTGGAGATTATTGTGCTAAGTGAAATAAGCCAGTCAGATAAAGAAAAATATCATATGATCTCACTTATATTTGAAATCTAATGAACAAAATTAACTTACAAGTAAAATGGAAACAAAGTATGGATACCTGGAAAAGACTGACAACTGTCAGAATGGAGGAGGGAAGGGGGGCTGCATGAAAAAATGTGAAGCAATTAGCCAAAGAACATATATTCATAAACCATAGACACAGACAACAGTGTGGTGATGGCCAGAGGGAAGTGGAGGAGGGGGCTGAGTGGAGGGGGACAAAGGAGGAAAAATGGGACACCTGCAATAGTCTCAACAATAAAGTTAAAAAAATAATAGTTTGAAAGTGTTATTTAAAAGTCACATTCTTTAATGTTTCCGAATAAATTATTTAAATGCTTTATCCCAAGTTTAAAATTAAATTTGAACTTTATCTAAAGTTGTAAGTATAGTAACATCGTCACCTTGTGCCGCCAGCTTGTTACAGACATGTGGAATTTAGGGAGGTCTGCCCAATTAAGTGATATTTGAGAGATACCAAGTGGGTTTCCTTTGGCAGAGGTATTTGCATCAGCTCAGGACCATTTGCTATACAAATAAATTTTGTCATTCCCTAGTTACAGCATTTCAAATAACTGAATTCTGTTCAATATAAAGATTATATTACCATAATTCTTTGAATTCATTTTTACAACACTTCTACACATATCTTTTTATTTTTTCAATTACATTCATACTGTCAATGCATACTCAACTTTTATCAATCTGTGGGACAGGATATTTTTTAATGGCCTAAACACCTATTTTCCCTATTATTTATGTATCAAGGGTTTTACCCAGAAAAGAATTTTTATGTTCTATATTTATAAATACATTATTAAAAAATAAGTTCAGAGAACTTGAAGATCCATATATTTGAATAGAAAATATTGTATATTTGAATCAATTCAACATCAGGTGAATATTATTAGATGACTATTATTAGAAGATCTATATATATATTTCAATAGAAAATGTTGTATATTTGAACCAATTCAAGATGAGGAGAATATTATTAGATGCTCCTAGACTGTTGTCAGCTAATGTTTTAATTGCAGTTGCCTCATTAAATATGGTTGTCTAACTCTGCTCAGGCATCCATAAAAAGAAACCATAGACTGGGTGGCTTAAGCAATGTAAATGCATTTCCTCACAGGTCTAGAGACAAGAAACCCAAGGTCAAGGTGCCAGCATGGTCGACTTCTGGTGAGAGTATCTTTCCTGGGATGGACCGGTAGATGGATAAATTCTCATTGCAGGATCTCACGGCAAGGAAAAGAGAAAGACAGCAAGCTCTCTGGTCTCCCTTTCTTATAAGGGCGCTAATCCCATCATAAAGACCCTGCCCTTATGATCTCATTTAAACCTAATTATCTCTCAAAAATTGGTCTTCAGATATGATCACATTCAGGGTAGGGTTTTAGCATGGATTTGTGGTGACACAATTCAGTCCAGAGCAATGAGTATTATAGAATCTGTGGTAGATGCTTTAAAAAGCTTTTCCTGTTTTCACTTTGTACCTCAGGTGGTCATTTCCTTTAAAGGATACCTTGTGCTTTTTCATTATTCATTTTTAATTTTATTTGTCATGCTTCTACAGTAAACGTACTCCAGGGTTCTACAGAAAACAATTTGATATGCACTTCATGAATTATTGAGAACTTTTAGTTCATATTCTCATTTTAATTGGCATGGATACACAAGGGTGTACAAACTATTGATAAACTGCGACAGATTTATTAATAAACTGGGACCCTGGCTGGGTAGCTCAGTTGGTTGGAGACACCAAAAGATTGCAGATTTGATTCCCAGTAAGGGCACATATTCAGGTAGAGGATTCGATCACCAGTTGAGGGTAGGCAAGGAAGGTAACCAACCAATGTTTCTCTCACATTGATGTTTATCCCTGAAATCAGTAAATATATCCATAAGTGAGGATAAAAATATAAATAAATAAATTATGTGAAGAAACTAAGTAGTATTTATAATTTAAAGCATTCTGATTTTAAACTGACTTCGATTCTCCATTTTAAGTGCTTGGGCTTTCAGATGACATGCTAATAAATTTATAAATGTACACATGAAAGACATAAATTAAAAACACAAAAAAATAGAAAAAAATCTTCCTTAAATGCATTTTTTTAATCTATTGGGGTGACATTGATTCACAAAACCATACAGGTTTCAAGTGTACACCTCAACCAAACATCATCTGCACACTGTATCATGCGGCCATGGCCCCAAGCAAAGTCCCTTTCCCTCCTCATCCTCCCCTACTTTGCCCACCTTCACCTACCCCAACCCCATGTAATCTTTTAACTTGCTAATCTAGAGTTCAATTATGTAATTGGATATTAATCACACAACATCATAATTTTCTTTACAGATTAAGCATGGAAAGCTCTTTTTACATTTTGTTCAAAGCTAGAATAGATACACATACATTTATACTGAAGAATGTTTAAGAAGACACCATTTGACAACTGAAGCCATTAATGCCATAAAGATGATTTAAAAATAAAGTTCAGGAATTGTTATGTGGTGATGTTGCTAAGGCTCATTTGATTCCTACAAAAATAAGCAATAAAAGAGGAAAATATCTCCCAAGATAACATAATCCAAAATTAAGAATAAGAAAATGGCAGAATAAGAACATTCTATATGGCAGACTCAGTTTTCAGTTATCATTTACATATCTATATTTTTAAAATATACTTTCCACTTTTTTCAAGTTAAGCATTATTACTTCAGCATTGCAGAGTAAGCAAAAAAGTGTTTTCATTCATGAGATTTCTATAACTTCTTCAAAAGTAATAATCTAAAGAAACATATTTGTAAAGTGGAAGTTTAACAATAAATCCCTGGTGTTTTACATTTAAACGTTATGTAAGTATATAACAATTCTCAATGCAATTAAAAGTAAACAGTATATCCAAGTAGAACTACAATTGTATGTAATATGGCTTCATAACATCTTTGAGATAATTTCTACAGCCTTTCAAATTCACTGTGGGCATTTTCACCTTTGGGACATACTGTTTTTCGGGTTTGGCACATTCTTCTGCTCTTGGCTGCCCAATAACTGCTATTTCTTGAATTTCTTTGAAAGTGAGGTCTCCTTTTGATTAAGTTTGGATATGTCCTCAGTAACTGTTCACAGGGATAGAAAGGTAGGTGCCCTTGCCTCAATAGAGGAGAGCTCTGGGGAGTTTATGCTACATTTTACCTGAGAACACAATTTCGTTCTACTCCTTTCCTTTCTCTACACTGCTGTAATTTCCCACTAGATCAAAAGCTCCTCAATTCTTACCTCAGGATTTTATTTACTTATTTTTTATTAAAGAATCTGTTCCATTATAGTTTAACTTTGCACAAGAATTAAACCAATTTCTGTTTTCTAGCTCGTTACCACCTACCCTTAGTTTCTGAGGCAGGTGCTTATTATTGATGAGATCTGTGATACAATTTAATATGGTTCCTTGTTTTCCTTTCTGCCAGATAATGATTTGTGTCTATGATTCTCCTTAGTCCATTTGCCGTGAAGCTACCCAAAGGCCACCATTTTCGTTTTCTTGTTCTCGATGTCTTGGTAGCAGACTATCTTAAAAATTACTTTCCCGCTTTATGTTAGAGTTTCTGAAGGCAACCAAAGTAGATGTGTGTTCAGTGTGAGATTTTTATTCATTTACTTCTTTACAAATATAAACAATTGAATTTCATTTTGTTATATTTATAGTGTGAGTGTATAAATTTTAGGTAAAAGGGACTATTTCCACATTAAATTCAGTTTTATGTAAAATCCAATGTTACAGGGTTGGAAATATATTTTTTGACACGAAATTTGAATGATAGTTAAACTGACTATAGAATTCAGGTTAATAGTTTTTAGCTCTTCAACCTTTTATATTTCTAACATTTATATCTGCTGTTGTCACTGTTCACAGGCTGTATGTATATGCCTGGAGGCGGAAGGGACAGTGAAGGAGGGGATTGGGTATGTGTTAAAAGTATAGTTAAAAGGTTTATCTTTTTACCTAATTATGGTAAATATTTATACCCACATTTAAAGGGATAGTGTGTTAGTCATGCACAATCAGATAATTTCCTTATTTTAAGGTCACCTGAATTGTGACCTTAATTACATTTGTAAAGGTTCTTTACATCAATACCTAGATTTGTGGTTGACTAACTGGCACAATCTGGCCAATACTTGTCATTTGTGGATTTATTGATAACAGTCACTCTGGTGCTGGTGTGAGGTACCTCACTGTAGACACACTTAAGCTTGTGCAAGCAAAGGGGATGTTACAAGGGGCCTCACAAAAGGGGCCAGAAGATCAGAACATCAGGCTTGGGGTTTGGTGGCAGGCCACAGCACCCAACTACACGTCAGGGACCTTTAGCAGTGATCCCTGCCCCATCCATGTCCCAGCCCCCAGCCCTCATAACAGCACATTCAGCTTCTTTGAGGGGAGCTCTGCTCAGTGGAGATAGGGGAAGAGGGTCCTCTCCTTCAAAGTCAGGTCAGGTGGAGTCCACTTGATCTGAGGCTGCCAGGTGAGGTCATGGTCAGGGACATGTCTCTTGTCTACCCAGAAATGGGCCCCTCAAGCTGATAACATCAGTCTTTGAGGATGGGACTCACTAGGTTTTCCCTAGAAGAAGAGACAGTGACCCTGATAATTGAGGGAACAAGAGATAGGAGTAGAACATTGTGTATGTTAGCCTTTTAACTGATTTTAAGATAAGCCACAGACTTGGAGAAGGTGTTTTCAAAACACCTATCTGGTAAAGAACTGGTATCCACATATATAATAAAAACTCTTAATCCTCAAAAGTAAGAAAACAAACGACTCAATTAAAAAAAAGGGCGCAAGCTCTGTCCAGACACTTCACCACAGAAGACATACAGATGCCAGGGGATCCAAGGTGGTGGAGGAGTAGGTGGACGTTGCTCTCATCCCCTCCCAGAACCAAATGCAAATGACCACAAAATTATAGACTAATCATGCTGAATAACCAACTGAAGACCAGCTGCACAGAAGTCTTTTAGCCAAGGATTCCAGAAGAAGCCACATGCGGCTGGAAAGGATGGACAGAGAGGTGTAAAGGCCTGGTTCCACACCCTTGTGTGGTGGCAGAGAATTCACAGGAATATCTCAGCTACAAAGGTGCCCTCTGAAAAGTGAGGGGTCTCAGCTCCATGTGGGGCTCCCCAGGACTGGGCCCCAGAACCAAAATGATGTGCACACATAACAACTGGCTATGTAATTCAGTGGGGATTCTGTTCACAAGAGAGTAACAGGCGTCTGGTGGAAAATGAGCTAACTTCTTAAAGCGCCAGTGCACAAAATTTTGAACAGAGGCATTTATTCAAGGCTTCAGCATTAAGGATGACAGCACAAAGCCAACTGGAGTCACAATGGTAGAAGGCTGGAAGGACAAATGTCAAGGCCCCTGTGTTGAGTCCATCTCTCATATCATCTATAGACGTGCTTTTCCTGGGCCAAGCACTCACATCCACGAGGCATCATCCTCAGCATAAGTACCAGCCCCACACTCCCAACTCCATTTAGCCCCATCCTGCCAAACTGGAGCTCCGAGGATGAGTCTGTTAGCTGCAGCCAGCCTGGTCATAGTGCAGACATTCTTGAAGGGCTCTTGAGGCAATCCAGGCAGACACAGGATTTGGTGAAACAGGCAGAGAGAGAGAGAGTTTTGTGGCTCTAGGGCAAGGGCCATTCTCCCCTCACACACCTGACCAGCACCACCATTCCTGTGCAGAGCCCTTCCCCCACATGGCCAAACCAATCTGCTTAAACCGGATGAACTCTGCTGGCCTCACTGATGCGTCCCTGAGACCCTGCACCACATGAAAGGCCCCACAAGACACCTACTAGTGAGGCCACCATACCAGGGCTGGGAGACATGGTACATCTACCTAATACATAGGAACAAGTACATAGAAGCAGCCAAAATTGGGAGACAAAGCAAAAGGTCCCAAATGAGAGAAGATGAGGAATTCCCCTTCCCCTCAAAAATGCTAAATAAAAGGGAGGCAAGCAATCTATAAGATACAGAGTTCTAAACAATACTTATAAAGGTGCTTAAGGAACTTATAGGAAGAATGGACAAACTCAATTAGAATTTAAAGATATAATAGGCATTAAAAAGGTCATTGAAAACATTCATATATATAAAGAGCCAGGGGCTGTCACAAGCGAAACAACCAAATGGACGACCAAACAGGCTGAGTGGGGCGCCAAGGCCGGTAGGGGGGTTAGTGAGGGACAACCAAACAACTGAACACTAGGCTGTGTGGGGCGACCAGAGGGGTTAGTGAGGGGTGACCAGGCCTGGGGGGGGGCAGTTACGGGAAACCAGGCCAGGAGGGGGGTAGGCTGGCAGGGGGAGCAGTGGGGGTGACCAGGCCAGCAAGAGGGGGGCAGTTAGGGGTGATCAGATTGGCAGGCAGAGGCAGTTAGGGGTGATCAGGCTGGCAGGGGGGCCAGTTAGGGGCGATCAGGCAGGCAGACAAGTGAGCAGTTAAGAGCCAGCGGTCCTGGCTTGTGAGAGAGATATCTGACTGCTGGTGTAGGCCCAATCCCCAGGATATGGCCTAAACCGGCAGTTGGACATCCCCCAAGGGTTCCCAGATTGGAGAGGGTGCAGGCTGGGCTGAGGGGACCACCCTCCATCCCATGCATGAATTCATGCACCAGACCTCTAGTCAAAAAGAATAAGTAAGAATGGAAGAATACACTATCTGATATAAAGAATACACAACAAGGAATCAACCACTGACTAGATGAAGCAGAGGATATGAATCAGTTATTTGGAAGACAAGGTAGCAAAAACTACCCAATCAGATCACAAAAAAAGAATAAAAAAATTAAAAGATGATAATAGTTTGAGGGAACTCTGGGGCAAGAGCAAGTATAACAACACTCGTGTCACAGGAAAAGAAGGAGAATAAAGTGACAGCAAATGATTGAGGACGTATTCAAAGAAATCATGACTAAACACTTCTCTAACCTGGTGGAGAAAATAGATATACAAATCAGGAAGCACAGTCACAAAGAAGATGAACCCAAATAGGTCTACAACAAGACACATCATAATTAAAATGTCAAAGGCTAAAGACAAAGATAGAATCTTAAAAACAGCAAGAGAATGGTAGTTAGTTACCTACAAGGGATCACCCATGAGGATGTCAGCTGATGGCTCAAAGAAAAGTTTTAGGCCAGAAGCAATTGGCATAAAATATGGAAAGTGATAAAAACAAGGACCTACAACAAAGATTACTCTACCCAGCAAACTATCATTTAAAATTGAAGTTGAAATAGAGAACTTCCCAGACAAAAACAAACACCTGGAGGTAAATCTCATTTCCTCTGGGTGAAGGTCTGTGCAGACACAGGGCTGGGCCTGATCTGGGAGTGTAAGTTCTAGTGGGCAGAAGCAGCAGCAAGTAGGGCCAGGCAGGGCTTGAGGCTTCCATTTGGCTGTCAGTCACTGTCATTGCAGAGCTCACTACAGGACTTTGGGGGACCAGTGGCTGAGAGAGACCCCCCTACACCCAGTCTCCACCAGTGGGGGGCAGGTGTGCCACACCACTGAGGGTCAGAGCAGGAGAGAGTGTGGCCACTTTGGGTCTGGGGAACCAGTGCCCATGATGTTCAGAGAAGGACTCCTCCCCCGAAGCCTCCCAGCTCCACAGGCCTCCACCCTGGAAGCTGCTCGGGCTCCATAGGCAGCTCTCGATTTCCGACTCCGACCAGGAACACCAGGCCCATGTTAAACAAATTGGGCCAGAGGACCTGGAGCCATAAAACGTTCATTACAGGTTTAAGATTTAGATTCCACAAACACATATTGAATACTTCCTGTAAGCCAGTTTACTCAGATATTCTGCATCACATCTGATCCTTACATCAATATATGAAGTAGTTGTTGCCAACTCAATTTTACAATTAAAGAAACTAAACCTTAAGAATCATAAAAGAGCACCACTTTATCCAGATTGCAAATATAAAAATCAAACACAAGTATTTTGATTCTTCTCTCCATGCCACAAAATGCTAAATCCATGCTAATAATTCCTGAATTCTGTGAGACCAGAAACAAAAGCTTTTTTAATTCAATAAATGGCTCTTGTATCACTTTCTCTGTGGCAAAACAATTGAATCCGATGCGCCACTGTGCTAAATTAAAACAACCTAAACTTTTCCATCATACATTTAAAGAACACTTAGTGCAATTTATTTCAGAAATAACTTAGCTTTATTTTTCTCTCTGAAGTTAAATCGAATGGAACTGAAACTTGCTATGCCATAAATGTGCAGTATGGTGGATTTAAGATAGCACAGATCTTTTTTCTTTAATAGAAGAAGAATCAATCCTTTTTTTTTTCCTTTCAGAGAGCTGTGTCTGATAGTCTTTAGATAGTGCTAGACTAAAGAAGGTCAGCTTTCTTACCAGACTTTTTCAAAGCAGTGTTTTAAACTGCTCAGAAGCAATTTTGGTAAACATGGCATCTTAATGATGCAGTCCTTGTTGGCTCAATACTGGAAAGATTCACAGATTGAAACAATCAATAGGAAGCAGCAAGCTAGTTGGCCGCTAAGGCCCACCCTCCTTCTAAGCCCCATTAAAAGCTTACATCAGCAAAGAAAGTCACAACAACAGAAAAATCAAAACTAAAATGGCAATCTTCTGCTCTTAGAGTATCTGAGGCCACTTAATGATCTAGTTAAATCTCTCCAGACTCCACATGGCTCTTGATTATTGTGCTCAAGTTTTGGGGACTATTTTCTATTTTACCCACTGACCTGACATTGACTTATATTGATATGGCAATGATAATAAAATGTAATCTTTTTGCTATTTCTACTTCTAAAATTTTCACTTGAGATTCAGCAGGTTGTAATTTCGCCAAGAAGATACAATAAATCAGTCCATAGAAAAGGTATTATTTACCTCTCCAGTCTATCACATAGAGAGATGTGAGGCTGGAAAAGGAGAAGGCAATAAACATTAATTATTGGCCATTAACTTACAGCAGGTTGTGTTCTAGACACTTTTATTATGCCACCCAAGTAATCCTCACAGCTTTCATAAGTGCTAGGTGTTAATATTATCCCCAATTTATCGACGAGAAAAGAAAGTCTGGGTGACTAAGAACAATGGTCAACTTACCCAGCAGCAAGAAGAATAAATGGAGCTCCTCTGACTTCCATTTGTTCACCTCAGTAAGTTTAACTGGATTGCTGCTGGTAACTTCTTTAGGTTAAACAACTCTCCTGTGTGGGGGAACAGGGAAATAGGGAAAGTCTTTGGTTGATTTATGTATAGCTCTAGAGAAACCATTGACTACATCAATATATAATTTGTGACATTTTTTACATGAGCGTATAATAATCTTATCTGTCTGATGACTGTGGTTCCCTCTGGCTAGAATAACATTTGCAGAAAATGTAAAGTTTTTATCTTCTGGATTTTAAAGCTGTATGTTATTTTTCTATTGCACTATATAAAATTATATTACTATGTAATTTACTATAAAATCACTATATTTCACTAAATATGAGTTCATACTTGTATATTTAACTCTAATCCAGGCTGATACAGTTCATTCTTGACTGTCCACCTTGCTTATCTGTAACTTCCCACTACAGTGATGAGAAACCTGGCTTCTACCATCTGCCATCAATTTTTTTAATAGCTGCAACCTACTATACATATATAGTAGCTTCAGGCTTTTTAATTCCTGTCCCCATGAAAAATATTTTTCACAGTAGAGCATAGTGACTATGTTATATAATATTCTTACTTTAGTCTTACACTCTCCATTTATTTCAAGGTTACTTATTCTGTTAACAGTTCCCCCACTCACACTCCCTTCAGTTTGGTTGTGTAAAATAATAGAAAAAAAATATATGCTGATCTCTGCCCCCAGCGTCTGGCCCAGAATTAGTAAAAGCCTTGGAATTCCCTAGGTGAGAGGAGGGTCTTTTGTTCTAATGAGGAGACCTTTGATGAGCTCCTGTATCATTTTAGAATGGGGGCGGGCCACCAGAAAGAACCGGCCATGGAACTTTCTAACCCACCTTTTGTTCTTCAGGGAGGGGAGAAGACTGGATATTGAGGTAATGATCAATCATGCCTACATAATGAAGCTTCCATAGAAATCTCATAAGTATAGTGTTTGGAGAGCTTCCAGGTGGCTGAACACAGGAGAGGGTGGTTGCCTGGTGAAGTGTGAAAGCTCTGCGCTTCTCCTCCATACCTCACCCCATGCACCCCCTTCCATCTGGATGTTCATCTCATCCTCTAATGTATCCTTTTATATTAAAACAGTAGGCTTAAGTACCTGTTTCCATGAGCCTTTCCGGTAAATCATCAAAACCAAGAAAGGGTATAAGACTGAAAGCAACAAATGAAACAAAGAAAACAAACAAACAAACAGAAATCATAGACACAGATAACAGCATGGTGGCTACCAGAGGGAGAGAGGGTGGTGGAGAGGTAATAAAGGCTAAAGGGGGTCAAATATATGGTGATTTAACGTTGGATGGTAAACACACAATACAATATACAGATGAAGTATTATAGAATTGTACACTTGAAACATATAATTTTATTAACAGTGTTACACCAAAAAATTTAATAAAAATAAATACCAAAAAAGGAGAGTCATGGGAACCCTGATTTATAGCCGATAAGACAGAAGCACATATGACAATTGGGTTTACAATTGGGACAGAGAGAAAGAGAGAGAGAGAGAGAGAGAGAGAGAGAGAGAGAGAGAGAGAGAGAGAGAGAGAGAGAGATGGGAGATGGGATAAGACTGAGCCCTTAAGGTATAGGATCTGATGCTATCTCCAGGTAGATAGTGTCAGAATTGAGTTAAATAGGAACCTCAGCTGGTGTGGCAAAATACTGATTGCTGAGGGAAAACCCCACACATTTGGTGTCAGAGGCACTGTATGTGAGTAAAGAAGAAACACACAGGAGTATTCTTTTTGCTACATAGGTTGCACTATACATGTGTAATATGGTTAGATTCTCTTCTCACAGCCTGTACTGGGAATCCCCTGGTGTGCACAGTCTATTTTGGGAATCAGTGTGATTCCCCTGACCTACCATATAATTTTTTAAAAATTTGTAAACAATAAAGTTCATTCTTTGTGCTGTAAAGTTCTTCAGAATTTGGGGAAAGTATCGAACACTCTCATTCATTATAAGTTTATTGCTCTAAAATATTGCCTATGCTACATCTATTCAACCTTTTACTTCTTTCAACCCCCAGGCAACTACTAATTTCTTTTACCATGTCTCAATTTTTTTCAAAATGTCATACAAATGAACCATGTAGTACAAAATCTTTTTACAGTTGCCTTCTTTTGCAATTAGCATATGCATTTAAGGTTCATCCATGTAGTTGTGTATGGTTTTTGTTTGTTTGTTTAGTTTAGTTTTTAGTTGTGTGTTTTGATAACTCTTTTATGTATAAGTAGTATTTTCTTTTTCTTTTTCATGGATTCCATGTTCTTTGGAAGCATGTTTAGGCTACGTTGATGGCCTTTCAGGCTTCCTCCACATGAACAGGAGTTCACTTTTTGAATAATAAGAATTACATGTCACAGGGGAGGGGCCATCAGGATTTTAGAGATGCTTAGGTGGATCATGGCCATAAAAAGGTTGGGAACCACTGGTTTAGTTGTGGGTCATTTTGTCTGTTCCTGTGGAAAATGTTCTTGAATATAGTTTTAAACACCAGTAATTACCTTGTTTGACTTCTTCCAGGACTTCAGTTTCATGAAAGTTATTCCTCTTTGTCCATCTGCCATTGTCAGTATAGTATGTCTACTCTGTAAATCTTTCTTGATCTCACTTTCATTCTCTTGCCTGTTTGCATGCAGGTCTTCATTACCCCCAGTAAATTTTTATGACAGTATTTCCCTTTATGCATACTGAGATTCAGTTTTAACTACTGAGATAGTTTTTTTCTAAAATCTCTCAAATCCCTTCCCCTTAACCATGCAGATGCCAGAGGGTGCTTCCCCTATCCTTTCCCTCTGCCTCAGAGTGTATTTGCCACTTCAAATCATTTTTACTTTGAAGTTCCTTTCCTGCAGTCCATGCTCTTATCTAGCAGTAAATGTTTTCAGTATATTTAAAATCACATGGGCCCGGCTCCTCTGTTTATGGATCCCTACTCCTCTCTTCCTTGCAGTTTTTCTCAGAACTCTTTCTCAAGACAAACACTTATGATTGGGTGGGAATATGAGGATTGGTGTTATTTTCTATGTTTACCGTCAATTATCTCTACATTTGGCATCCTATAATTTTAAGTTATGATGAGTTCATTGATATGTGTTCTTTTGGTTGTTCTATATTTTTAGAGGAATATTAAGAGCTACCAGGAAGCCTCAGACATTATTTTTAAAATTAGATTAATGGTATTTGTCTCTGTGTACCCTCTATCATCCTATATAATAAAATGCTAATATGCTAATTAGACCAGATGGCAGAATGACCTTCAGAAATGACCAGTGGGAGCGGGGGCGGGGCTGCAGGGCCGTGAAGCTGCCGGGGCTGCGAGGGCCTACTCTTGCACAAATTTCATGCATTGGGCCTCTAGTCTTACTATATATCTCTATCTCTTCTGCTTGAATATTTTAATATTGATTATTTTATCCTTTTGCTCCTACATCTAGTTTCAAAATTTGCTTTCCTCTTTACTAAGTATTTTAATGTTTTTCTTGTCTCCAGAAGAATTTTGGGTTTAGACATATTTTACTTTATACTAATTATCTTCATATTTGCCACTGTGTCACGAGTTTCATAAATGTAATATACTCTTGAATAAGATGAAAACTTGAATCTGTAATTCCAGATAGAAAGCTTTATTCTTGCTCTTTTTAAAGCTGTTTCTCAGAAGACAAAAACTACCCCTTAACCTTTGGTATTGTTTTCTATTTACCTACAATATATTTCATAGTTTTGAGAAATTTCCGCCATGCTTGTTTTCTCTTTATGTACCTGACTACTCTGGGACATAGCATCGCTATGCTTTTCTTATATATTCTGTAACTTTTTGCAATTAGGAGAAACCTGGAAAGTCAGTTATGCAAAATCAATTCTTCCATTTCTCAGTGGCTAGTTCAGTTTAGAAGGTTTATGTCCTATTATTTCTGACTTGATGAACTGGTTTTCACTGCTGAAATTCAGACACACTTCTAAGGCTAACCCATCCCTGGAAGCACCCAGAGCCAGTGGACCAAGGGCCTTCACTTCCCTTTACTTCTTATAATAAAAGTTTTTGCCCCCCAAAAGAAAGTTAGATATTTAAAAACTTTTACCAATAAACAAATTATTTCAACATTCTCTTTACAAAACAATGAGGAGAAGTCTACAGACATAATTTTTTAAAACTTTTTTCTTTTTAAAATTGATTTTAGAGAGAGGAAGGCAGATGGAGAGAGGGACAGAAACATCAATGATGAGAGAGAATCATCAATCAGCTGCCTCCTGCACTCCCCCTTCTAGAATCCAACCAGCAACCCAGGCATGTGCCCTGCTTGGAAATCAAATCTTTACCTCCTGGTTCATGGGTCAATGCTGAACCACTAAGCAACACAGGCCGGGCTTTCCTGAAGTAATTTTTAAAGAACAAGAAAGTTTTGGCTCCAGGTAATCTTCTTTCCTTGACTATATTAATAAATACATAAGTAACCTATTCTATCCAAAAGAAGGAAAAAAACATAAATTTGATTTATGGTGACACCGCTAACATGTTCAGAGTTATATAATCACCAGAGGCCCAGTGCATGGATTCGTGCAATGGTGGGGTCCCTCGACCTTGCCTGTGGGGATCAGGCCAAATTTGGCTCTCCAACATCCCCGGAGGGGTCCTGGATTGCGAGAGGGCGGTTCTCAAATGACACACCCTGGAATCGGGCTCCCTCCTCTCTGGTTCTGGTATGTCACCTGAGAACTGCAGCTGCCAAGTCACTGCAGCTCAGCAGCTTCTGCATTGAGCATCTGCTCCCTGGTGAACAGTGTGCATCACGGCTACCAGTTGGAGTATCTGCCCCTGGTGGTCATTGTCCGTCATAGCTGCCAGTCTAACAGTTGAACAAGTCAGATGGCTGCTTAGGCTTTTATATATATAATAGAGGCCTGGTGCACAAAAATTTGTGCACTCAGGGGGGTCCCTCAGCCCAGCCTGTGTCCTCTCGCAGTCTGGGGTCCCTCGGGGGAAGTCCACCTGCTGACTTAGGCCCACTCCCTGGGGGGATTGGGCCTAAGCTAGCAGTCAGGCATCCCTCTGGCAGCCTGGGAGCCCTTGGGGGATGTCCACTTGCCAGCAGGGAGCAGGCCTAAGCTGCAGTA
>NW_006287918.1:302573-320850 GCF_000327345.1 Myotis davidii | reverse complement strand
GGGTGGTGGTAGCCACTGGGGTGCCTGGCCAGTCTGGGTTGGGGGCTGAGGGCCGTTTTCAGGCTGGCAGTTAACTGATGCTCCCAGCCTCTTTTTTATTTTTTTTATTTTGTGATTTATTTACCTTCTATAGCTGTCACTGGAGCTGAGGCCCGGCTCCAGCTCTGAAGACATTGCCGGCTGAAAGCAGGTATCTGGGTTTGTTTAGCTTCTAAAATTGAAACTCTGTTGCCATCACTGGCACTCTAAGCTCTGAGCCCGCTGAAAGCAGGTATCTTGGGATTGTTTAGGTTCTATAATTGCAACATTGTTGCATCCAGAGCTCAGGGCTGGGCCATGGCAGGCGGGGAACCTTGGCTTCCTCCATCACTGGAGCAAGCAAGCCTCATGTTCGCTTCAGCTGCGTGGCTGCCGGCCGCCATCTTTGTTGGCAGTTAATTTTCATATCCTGCTTATTAGCCAATGGGAAGCGTAGCGGAGGTATGGTTAGTCACCATGTTTGTCTATTATTAGATAGGATAGACTAGAGGCCTGATGCACGGAATTCGTGCAAGGGTAGGCCTTCGCAGTCCTGGCTGCGGAGGCCCTTGCAGCCCACACTGCCTCTCGCATTCCTGGCCCCAGCTGCCTCCATATAGAAGGTCATCTAGAAGGTCGTCCTGATATTCGGTTGGTCGATCAATTTGCATATTATGCTTTCAATATTAGAAATAGTTTTGCCATTAAAAAATACTACACTTTTAAATAATTTCAGAATAATGATTATTTTAATGCATGAAAAAAATATAGTGTAAAAAATACCTTTAACTTGTTTTGTATAAAACTGCCCCAGCCTCTGAGATCCTCTTTCCATGATTACAACATGAAGTAAATTGTTCTGTAAATGTACTTACAATATATATTTACTAATTGAGCATGATATGTAGTATTAGAATAATATGGATCGGTTTTATTTAGTTTTATATTTTCTGAAGCATTTAAAAATGTAAATTATAAATACTGCATATATATTTCAATAAAACTATACCTACCCATGGGAAGTTTTAAAAGACATATTAGTGTAGGGTACACCACCCTTTTACAATCTTTTGGCTGTAATTCTATTATTCAGAGAAGCAGATGTGTCCTGAAGAGAAATGTGTTTGTTTATATTTTGGGGTATTTTTGCATGTTTTTTTTTTTAAATGCCACAACATTCACTGAAAAAACAGAGAGATATCATATCTAGGAATTCCATTAAATCCTCCTCATTCTAGCAGCTGGCACAGGCAGATGTTTCTTTCTTCCTGCCTTTCCCCAGTCTATGGAAAGGAACAATACAGCTGTAGCTCACCGGGCATCGAGCCTGTGCTTTCTTTTATTTGCTTAACTTCATGCAGACGTAAGAAATTGAAACCTTAAATTTACAACAAAATTCAAGATACCAGATGGTTATAAAATTGGATATTTTCTTTCTCCCAGAGCAAACCAGTTTTTCTAAAAGGTGAAGATATGAGCTAAAAATATGTGTGCATGTAATATCCAATCTTTATACTTAAAAGCAGGTAACGGCAACAACAAACAGCTTATTTTACTAATGAGAATTCTGGAAAATTTTACTAAATTACATTTCATAGTAAATTATATTTGTATTGGTCATTGTGCATTGAATTATGCTCAGCTATTTTTTAGTATTTTATACAGCATAATAAGTTATAATTGTTGAAATGAAGGAAAAATATATTTAAATAAATCTTACAGAAGTTCAGGTTCCATTTGAGACAAAAATAGTAATAAAATTAGAAAATTTAGTGAAAGGTGATTTCCCAAACAACACTAGATAATAAAAATTTACATCCCTTAACAATATCCTATCAAATTTAAAATAACTATATCTACTATGTACAAGGTTCAACAAGAACATAAGTACAAATGTTACAAATATGTTATTTTGAGATTATCCATTTTGTGTTTAGTGATATGCTCAATAATGGCCCCCAAAGTTATCCTAATCCCTAGAAAAGTGATGGCGAACCTATGACACGCATGTCAGAAGTGACACGCAAACTCATTTTTTGAGTTGATTTTTCTTTGTTAAATGGCATTTAAATATATAAAATAAATATCAAAAATATAAGTCTTTGTTTTACTATGGTTGCAAATATCAAAAAATTTCTATATGTGACACGGGACCAGAGTTAAGTTAGGGTTTTTCAAAATGCTGACACGCCAAGCTTAAAAGGTTTGCCATCACTGCCCTTGAACCTGTCAATGTTATCCCACATGGCAGAAGGAATTTTGCAGGTGTGATTAAGTTAAGGACATTGAGATGGGGAGATGATAAGAATGTACCCTAAATTTAATTTTGAAATTTATAACTTTTATGTATTAAAACTTTATTTTAATAGTCAAACTAAACAAATTTGCATAAAATTAAATGAATCTGTGTTTATTTTTTCACCTTTTGGGGAATATTGTATTATTTGATTAGAAGATAATATATAAACATAAGGCAATAATATTAGCCAAAATTTGAAAATCTTTTTTTAAAGTATTGTACAAATATATTATTTTTGCCATTGGTGATTCATTTAATGATTAATATCTCATGATTTTTGAAATTTCTTTATATCTAGTTTGGGTTTTAAATTATAAAGCTACATGCTATATTATAAATCTTCAAATAATTTAATATTTACAAAACTTTTTAAACTTCCTTGGTGAAATGCACTGAATGACCATTTTGCATGTATGGAAGGCTGAAAATTTCTTAAATTGAATCCATTTATAACACCACCCATGTCCATGTTTCCTAATTTTCCAATGGTGAAGTTAAAATATGTGTACATGAAAATAATTTAAGAACAGATACCATTGACTGTTTATAATAGCCCATAGAGTTCCCTGCAAAGGGTAAAGCTCGCCCCTTTCTGTTGCTGCTAGAAGGCATGCAGTACACTGACAGCTGCCTAGCTCATTCAAGGCAGGTACTCAGCCATTTGAATTCAATATTTGAATACTGAATATTGAATGATTGAATGCTAGCAAATATTCACTTGACAATAACTTTGAAATTTATACATGGTGGGACAAATTAGGTATAGAGTTGTGAGTATGTCAAACAGAATTTATTCTTGAATTATTATTTATTATTATATTATGTTTTATATGAACAACTGTAAACCTACTTTTGCTCAGCCCTCTATATATTTGTACTGATGTGTCTAATTTTAACCAGACACTTTTTTAAATCATTCCTTACAATCTATTGTTATTAGAGGGGGTATTTCTTGGACCTCTGTTACCGTTCTTGAAAACTAGTTTGACCATCATTTTCATGTTGGGTTACCTACTTTTATTGCCTAATCAATAGAGACCAAACCTTCATGCAGATGGCCAGTATAGATCAGTTTGATAAAATCTTAGATTAATAGCCAATGAATGGCTCCCCAAAAAGAGAGTGAGCATCCCTCAAGACCTTGAGTAAATTTAGTCATTTAACAAAAATTGAATGTATTTATTATATGAATAGGGGCCAAGTGCACGAATTCATGCACCTTGAAAAAAACTGTGGGCCGTGAGGCTGTGGTGGGCACAGAGGTGGGTCTTGGCCCATACTCCGTGCTCCCACCCTGCCCCTCTAGCCGTGGCCCCCGGTTCCCTCTCTTCTGGCAGCCCCGCTCCCACTGCTGCTGCTCCCACGCACTGACAGTGCCAGCCCTGCTCACACCCGCTGACGGCGTGGGGAGATTGGGGCTGGCACCAGCAGTGGGTGTGAGCAGGGCTTGTGCCGTCAGTGGGTGTGAGTGGCAGCTGCTGCCCCAATTGTCCCTCAGGAGCAGGGGGAGGTGGAGAAGCCCTCAGGGGTGATCGGGGCTGGCAGCCACTGCTTGCATCTGCTGATGGCACCGAGTGATTGGGACCAGTGCCAGTGCCAGCAGTGGGTGCGATTGGGAGCTCTAGTGCCAGCAGTGGGTGCGAGTGGGGCCATCAAGGGCAGCGGAGGCGAGCAGCAGCTCTGGTGCTGGCTGTAGTGCGAGAGCCAGGTGGGACTGTGGCTATGTGAGCAAAGAATTTTCAATAACCACCAGAGGCTGGCCCCGATGACAGCCACTGGTGTCCCACCTAAGTTTGGCACTCCCACTTACCTGCTCCACCATTCCGCCGCAGCTGATACCTGCCATGTTCCGTGCACAGCCCCTGGTGGTCAGCACACACCATAGTGACCAGTTGTTTGGTTGTTCTTTTGTTCTACTGTTCGGTCTATTTGCATATTAGCCTTTTATTATATAAGATGATAAAATATTAAAAACATATCTGGAGCTTAAATCTTATTGAATAGAGACACAAGTAAAAAACAATATATAAATATGTTATATATTATAGTAGAATACAAGTACTGGAAAAATTGGATTAGGGTAAGACTAATAAAAAATGTTGGGGGATACTTTATTTTAAAAAAAATAAATAATTAACCTCTATTAACAGGTAACCCTTGTGCAGAAAAATGAATTATATTTCCAAAGGGTTCCTCTTTCGTGAAGATACACTAGGTTTTCTGGGAGAGCATGGGAGGGAGGAAGAGAAGGATAAGTTTGGAAGCTGTGAGTCTAGTTAGGAAAGTCATGCTAAAACAATGTTAGAAACTGCAATTGGACTACGCTTGTAGCTGTGAAGGTATTCAGGTGAGAAGTATTCAGATTCAGGCTTTATTCAAAAGAGAGCCCAGAGAATTTTCTGGAAAAATAAGTGTGTAATATAAGCAGAAAAGAAGCATCAAGGATTATTAAAATATATATGTTTTGAGCAAGAGAAAGGATGAAATTATTGACTGAGAAAGGGAAAAGTTGGAGAGTGGATCAAGTATTTGAGGGATGTTTGGATGTTAAGACTGAAATACATATTTGAAGTTCAAATAAAAGCATGAGCAGCTCTTTAGATGTAATCAACTGTTACAGCAGAAATCTGGCTGAATACATACATATACATTATGTATTTCTAAACTTATATGAGGTATTTAAAGGCATGATACTGGAAGAGATGACCAAAAGATTGAACTAAGTATAGTTAGAGATTCAAAGATTGAGCTTTGGATTCTATAAGATTAAAAGGTTGGATAAAAAAGAGATTAAGAAAAAGACAGTAGAGGGGCTATTTTTCTGGGAGTATAACCATAAGATGTTGGTATCTTGGACATCAAATAAAGAAAGTACATCCAGGAGAAAAGTACAGCACATTCAGTTGTATGAATGCTAAGGGCAAAGTTAGAGATTACTGGTGGCACTGAGAGATGAAGTGTTTGATTGTCTATCACACAATCTTTTTAATTGTCATACCTGTAATCACCTTTGTATTAATTTCTGAACCGTTTTCCATCAGGCAAAATAATATTCCTGAAGGAAATTACCTAGTCTGCAACAGATTCTCCTTAGTATGTAAAGTTTGATGCAAAATAATAAGGTCATTGACTAATTACTAATCTACTGATAAGACCACAATAACTGCTGACTCATCAGGCATTCTGAAGCACATGGCCTTACCCCCTCTTCACCCTTCAGTTACATGGCTTTAGTTGCCTAATCAAGTGAAAACTACCCAATTCATATTGACAGCCCAGACTTCTCCCATAAATGCCAGGCATATATATCTAAATACCCATTCAATATTTACTGAAACTTTTTAAAAGATATGTTTCTTATTGATTTCAGAGAAGAAGGGAGAGGGGTAGAGAGATAGAAACATCAATGAAAGAGAATCATTGATAGACTGCTTCCTGCACACCCACTACCTGGATTGAGCCCACAATGCAGGCATGTGCCCTGACCAGGAATCGAACTGTGACCTCCTGGTTCACAGGTTGATGCTCAAGCATTGAGCCATGCTGGCTGGACTTTACTGAAACTTTCAAAGACATCTCCAATTGTCCTGAGACATGTGGTCTGCAATCATTGAAATGCGTTATAAATGTTATTCTAATGTGATTAAGTTAAAACATCCACTGACGTCCATCAGGATGTTTTTTGGATGTTTCTTAAAAAACAACTTTAGTTGTGCTGAAACCGGTTTGGCTCAGTGGATAGAGCGTCGGCCTGCGGACTGAAAGGTCCCAGGTTCGATTCTGGTCAAGGGCATGTACCTGGGTTGTGGGCACTTCCCCAGTGAGGGATGTGCAGGAGGCAGCTGATCGATGTTTCTCTCTCATCGATGTTTCTAACTCTCGAGGCAGCTGGTCGATGTTTCTCTCTCATCAATGTTTCTAACTCTCTATCTCTCTCTCATCCTCTCTGTAAAAAATCAATAAAATATATTTTTTTTTAAAAAAAAAACTTTAGTTGTAAAACAGTGAGATCTTCTGAGTATTTAATCTATGAATATAGTTAAAAGTTGGAGAAGTTCAAGATGAAGAAAAATTTAGTTGCTTATGTTTTCCAATAAATCTTATGCACTGATGTAAATCATTTGCTTAGATCTGCAGTAGAATTTTAGGCTCAATTTAGATTGTAGAGTGAGACTATTGTACTTGAGTGCAAGGGAAAATAAACTTGAAGAAATTATCATGACTAAAGGAAAATATGAAAAAATGCTGAAATAGGAGAAATAATGAGAGAGGAAATAGCTCCATTTTATTTTCTTTCCTCCTTCTTGTCTTCTATCTATCTATCTATCTATCTATCTATCTATCCTATTTAATATCTCTCCCAAGACAGCAGAATCCTACAAACTAACCTTTGACTATTTATCATCTATCTTCAATCATCTGTCTATCTATCTATCTATCTATCTATCTATCTATCTATCTATCTATTCTATTTATCATATATCTATCTTCAATCTATTATCTATCTATCTATCTATCTATCTATCATCTATCGATCATCTATCTATCTTCTATCTACCTGTTATTATTTGGACTGATCATCTGCATCATGAGTTGGAAGCACTACAGTAACTGCAGACATTGAGAAAGCTAGATTCATCCTAATCTAATAAAGCCAAGGAGAAGTATGGCAGGAAACTTGAGAGTTTACAAATGCAATGACAAACAGAAGAATACATTAGCCTCCTTTCAAAAGTAAGCAAATCTGTGTGCTGAAAGTATAATGAAGCTTAACTAAGATGAAAGTTAAATTTTTTTACTGTGAAATAAGATTTTTTTAAGAAGAAAAGGTAAACTTCAAGGTGTTTCTTCTTTAATTTTTCCTTAAAAAAGACTAAGGTTAATTTTCAATATGTACACAGAACTTCAAAATGAATGGTTCTTTTGGTCAGCATAGCCGTGCCCTATACTACACTCCAGGCACTATATCTCTATCAATGCCAGCAATCATTTTGTGGCTCAGATCAGTAAGCAGGGCACGAGACACTGCCAGGAGCAACACATTTAACCTTCACTTAACTGCACTGAGCCCATTGGCCTTTCATCTTTTTCAGTCCTGTTGCAGCTTGCCGCGGAGTTTTGTGTCTGCTATTGGCAGATCTGATTTTTTCTTATGTCAGAGAGGAGAAACAAATGATTGACACCAAAATAACCTTTTGATTCAGGAAAATGCAAGACACTAAACTTTGATAGCAAATGTATTAGACATATCCAATCGGCATGGCAGGAAGTAAAAATTATACTTCAGGAGCAGCTTAAAAATTAAAGGAGAATGCCATGTTTTTCATCAGTACAACATCACAAATATTTCATTTCTGCCAATTGCTCTATGTGCAAACAATCAAATTCATTGATTGGCACGTTAATGATCAGCTTATGATCACCTCAGTGCTATAGGTCTCTCCAGAGAATCATACTTTTCTCCGGTACCTCAGGTAGGTACCTATATTATTCCCGTTTTCTCTTCTCTTCTTTGTAAAACATATATACGAGGATATAAATGCACGGAGGTTTATGAAGACACAGAACAGCAGTAGGAGTAGGATACAAGTGCAAATGGTAGTGTCATATGCAGTTTCCATCTGTTTCATTGCTGATGAACATTTTACTAATATATTAATAACCAGATTTGGAAATTCACTATTTAACTTTTTGGATTGGAACATGACCTACCAATATTATTCTCATCCATGTAAGAAGTTGTCTCTGCTGGATTAAAGACAGACTTCTGAGCCCTGCCCCTTGATTCTGAGAGTTCACAGCTTTCTTAAAAAGGCTTTTATAAGGTTTTTTTAATCACTTAATGTAAAATATTTTATGAATATAAATTTGCACAGGATTGGAAAGGGTTTTCTAGCATTTTTACCAATAAGACAAAATAAATATAGGCAATCTAAGGAGATAAAATAAGTGAAATTCATTTGTTCTTAATCATAGACATAAATATAAAAATAAGTAAAGGGAATTGTGCAGGGAACACTCACAAAGTAAATTTTCCAACAAAATCTCTTGCCACCAGTCACTAAAGTAATTGAAATTTTAAGTTCAATTTTAGATCCAATAGATATTGTTACGGTATTGAACAAGAAAAAAACACTATATACGTATGGGGAAATTGTAATTCTTATTTGAGTACACATTACAATAAAAACATCCAATTACTAAGCATATTTACATCCTGAATAATGCCGATAGTTAATTATTTGCAACCAATTGGATTGTATAAACTCTGAAGATAGGATATTTAGAAAGATAAAGACAATATCAATTGAGTTCACTGAAGAGAAAAGTCATTACAATATATGAGCAATCTGAATTCAAAACCCCTAATGGGCATTAATAACATTTAGAAATAAAATAAGATCTTAGCTTACACCAATATTGGAATATTGGGAGTCATAAGAATTAACTGTTTATTGAGAAATTATTGTTGTTTAGAACATTATGGTGTTCTTCAATTATAAGAGAAGAAAATTTAAAGAGGGGAAATGTGATCTTGGGGTGCACATGTAATTAGTTTTATATCCAAATAAGCATAAGATTTTGATAGTAGAATTTCACACAGTTTGCCACCCAGGGAAACAATCTAATTTTTAAGATTCAGTAGGATACTTCCTGGCTTAGATACGTATGTACAACTAAACTTGCCTAAGTCATTATTTTAGAGATTTCTGAAGATAACTCAAAGGATTTACTGTGAATGAAAAATAGCTATATATGCTAACTATATAGTCAGCATGCACAATTTCTTACATACATCTATAATAGGACATAAGTTTATAATATAAACTTCCAGTTCTTCCATGCTAGAAACTAGTGTAGCCTTTGATTATAAGTGAATAAGGAATTGTATTTTTTCTGGTCTAGTTAGAATTTATCCTGCACATTCATTTTCTCACCAGTATACAACAGGCTGTGTCTCTTTGATGAAGGCCTCTTTAATTTGTTCAAGTTATATTTAAAATAAACTGTTGATATTTCTAAGCAAGCCTCATTTCTATGTAAAATGTATGTCACTCATTGCTTTGATTTTGTCAATATTCAATTTTATATTTTTGTTCCCTTCAAAATTGTCATTTTCTAATTTCTCTGTGTTTTGTTATCAATACTCTACATCGGTGAGGTAAGAGGGCCTAGAGAATAGAAGCGCAGGGTCATAGTATCAGCTAAAGGCTGAAAGAAAAGCTTCAATGGAATCCAAAGTAGTCATAGGTGCTCCTTTATGATTAAAAACAAAACAAAACAAAAAAACAGAAAAACATTCGCCCAGGAATCATTTTCTAGACAATATTAGTCACCACCCTAATTGGTTGAAGAATTTTAGAATGCTATTACTCGAGCATCATGCCAGCTATTGGACATAGTGCTAACATTTCTTTCCCAAATTCTTCTTGTTACGTCATATCTTCTACCAAATGTACTTGCAACTACTGCGAGATGTTAATAATGGGGAAAACTGGTTGGGGGGGGGGGAGGTTTATGGGAAGTTTGTTCTTTCCAGTCATTCTTTTCTGTAAAACTAAAACTGTTCTAAAAAAAAATAAAGTCCATTAATTTAAATGATAAAAATTAATGCAAGTATTTCCTGTACAAATAAGCTGAAAAATCCTTAACATATTTAACATTTTAAGAAATGAAACAAATTTGATCATAATATTAGAAATCACTTTACAACTAATGAATATTTTATTATTTTATATTATTTTTGTTTTTTTTAAGGATATTGCATGGTACTTTATAGTTCAACTATTTGAAATACCCAGAAAATGTTGAGGTTGCCATTTCATTTTAACAGTTCATAAATGTAGAGAAAACTCTTTCATATTATAACTTTCCTTATATGAGATGGTAGCCTTCAACACATCTAAAAGTGGAGAACATGACAATTAACTGAGATGACATTCAGTTTAAGCATGACCTGATTTACTGAGAATCTGAACTAAGAAAGCTTTCATTGATTTCAAATCCGAAGGATTAAATTTGGATACTTTTCTTTACCCAACCCACACATTTTTGGATTTTTTTCTAGTCTTCCTTACCAAATGTGTACCAAATTAGCAGAAAGTTTCTTAAAGTAGTATTGGAAATGTTTAGTTGATTGTATAAGTAGAAGTGAATGAAATGATGGTTGCTAATTTGTAAATCACATGTACATTATGTTAAACATAACTTCAATAATTACTTTCTAAAAATGTAGTCTAAAATTACACTTGATTTAACAGCTACCATTCCAATCAGTCAAAAATTATTGAACCCTAGTACATCTACACAATGAGATACTATGCTGCTATGAAAAAGAAGGAACTTTCATGATTTTGCAAAAGCATGCATGGACTTGGAGAGCATTATGCTTAGGAAAATAAGCCAGTCAGAGAAAGATAAATATCACTTGATCTCACTCATATGGAGGTGAATAAGCCAGTCGGAGAAAGATAAATATCACATGATCTCACTCATATGTGGGATATAATGAACATAAACTGATGAACAAAAATAGACCCAGAAACTAAGAAACGCTGAACCGACAGTCCAACCTCAGAGAGAAAGTGTGGGGGGTGAGGGGAGAAGAGTAAGAAATCAACCAAAGGACTTCTATGCATGCATATTAGCATAACCAACAGACACTGGGGTGGTGGGGGCTTGTCCTGGGGGGTGGGTGGCCAGGGAGGGGTCAATCAGGGATATAGGAGACATATGTAATACTTCAAACAAACAACAAAAAAACCCAAGGCTACTTGCCCAGACAGCATGGCTCAGTGGTTGAGCATCAACCCATGAACCAGGAGGTCGAGGTTCCATTCCCAGTCAGGGCACATGCCCAGGTTGCAGGCTCAGTGTGGTGTTCAGAGGGAAGGCAGGGGAGGGTGAGTGGGTGGGGGTAAGAGAACAACCAAAAATCTTATATGCATGCATATTAGCATAATCTGACTCTCTCTCCCTCTCTCTTCCTCTTTGAAATCATATGTATTTAAAAATACATATGTATTAAAAAATATATGTATTTTAAAAAATTGAATCCTGGCCAGTGTCGCTAAGCAGCGGTTCTCAACTTGTGGGTTGCGAACCCTGAAAATACATCCTGCATATCAGATATTTACATTATGATTCAGAACAGTAGCAAAATTACAGTTATGAAGTAGCAACAAAAATAATATTATGGTTGGGGGTCACCACAACATGAGGGACTGTATTAAAGGGTCGCAGCATTAGGAAGGTTGAGAACCACTGAACATCAGACCCACGCATCAAAGGATCGTGGGTTCGATTCTTGGTCATGATCATATACCTGGGTTGCATTCACTCCTTGATTCACGGTCTGGGGCATACCTGGGTTGCAGGTTCACTCCCCGTCTCTCTCTCTCTCTCTCCCTCTCTCTCTCTCTCTCTCTCTCCCCTTCCCCTCACTCCCTCCCTTCCACTCTCTTTGAAAAGCAATGGAAAAAAATATCCTCATGTGAGGATTAACCAAAAGAAAATTGAAATGTTAGTCTCTAACTTATAAGAAAACAGGAAAATGCAGATTAATCAACAAATTTATTAAAGAAAGGATACTTAAGTGAAATTTCTATGTCAAAATGTTTCATTTTTAGTAAGGACTTATCTGGGATATCTTTGGTGGCACTAAAAAAATTACCAACTATTCTTGTCACTCAATCACATTTTATAATGAATGTTCACACACCACATGGTCATCTGAAACAATTTTAATTAATAAAGTTTTCTATTTTTATTTTTCATTGTTTTCATCCCAGCTGTGTATGTGACTGCTTTCCTGGAGAGATTTAACTGTCTACCCCTGGTAGTTTTCCACAGATAGTGTTTCCATTTGTGAAAACCAAAAATATTTGGCTTTCATTCCTTTTATTATATTCATATTCAAACTGTTTGAAAAGCTGTTGGATGTCATTGTCCTCACAGATATTGAAATGCCATTATGTTGTATCCCCTCCCCCCCCCTTTTTTTTTCTCAAATACAATTGTGGCATCCCAGCTGTGTATATGGCTGCAAGAAAGCATTTTGTGGAAATAATTCAGTTGGCTTTAACTCACCTCAGGAATAACAAAATGAAAACAAGTAAATAGGAAAAAGTCAAAAATACAGTGGCAAAAGAAATGAGAACTAGTTAGTAGTGCACTATATAGTACTTTGTTTAATTAAATTGATATTTCTTGATCTCCTACTACACACTGTGCTTGGCACAGTGGGTATCTAAAGATCAATTGGACATGACTACTGTGTTGTCAGAACTCAACCTACTGAAAGAAATGTGGGTGTGCACTTTTTAAAGTATGGAAAACAAGGTCAATGCTAATAAACACTGTAATTGAGCTATAGACAAAGAGTAAATTAAACAAAAGGATGGGGGATGTTTCAGGTAACTGGATAACTTTGGAATAGTTTCCTGAGGATAGATAATGAAAGATGAATGAACATTTTCAAAATAGGGAAAGGCAATGGACGTCAAATGAACACCAAGAGCAAAATACAGTCAGGGCTCCATATTCGCAGGTTCACATCTGTGGACTCTACAATGGGTTTTGCGGACGTGTTCCATGTGATTAGGCCTACGATGGTGGCGTCTGTACTGAACATACACAGAACTGATTTTATTCTTGTCGTTACTCCCTAAACAATACAGCATAACAAACACTTGTTAGGTATTATAAGTGATGTATCATATTACGGGCAAACACAATACTATGCCATTTTATATAAGGGCTTGAGCATCCCCAGAGGCCTCTGGAATCCATACCCTTCAGATAATAAGGGGTGACTACATGTAGACAGAAAACAACTAAGTTTACTAACTAAACCTATAAAAGGTTATTATAACTAAAGGTCATTTCTATTGTTTCTTTTCCACCAAAACAGTTTACTGAAAACACTTCTAGCCATACATCTTTGAGAACTAAGTGAGTTTGTTTTGAGAATTATAATCATAGTCCTATTAATTTTCTTTTTTACCAATTTTCTCAATAAGCATTTATTGAGTTTGGGGGCATATTCAATATTCCCCAAGTATATTAAATATAAAAATATAAACAAAATGGAATTTGATGTGTTCCCTTATAGGGAAAGCATGTGAGGACAAAAACATATATAAGTGATAATGGAGAAATGCTTTACTTATATTTGTTTAGAAAAGTGAATATTTGAGATTTTTACCTTACTTCCAAGCAATTTTATGGATGCTGACAGAAAACACAAAAACCCTGGGTCAGAGATAAAGGACAGTTTGTTACTCATAGCAGTAACAGTAGCCAGAATATCTGGGGACATTTTCTTGCACTGATTCCCTAAGTCCTAATTGTTCCAGAGTGACCCCAGTGAGCCATGTGACAATTGTACATATGGTAGGTTACACTGCAGTCGAATAAACCATAGCTTAGGACACAAATCTCTTTTATGATATCCACTAAGCATACCTACCCTTTGTTCCAAAGGAAGAAACTATTTTGGTCTAACAGGGCTGTTGGCTATGCAAACATACTTAAAAACTAAGAGAGTCCATGTCTCTGTTTGTAGGATGTACAGTTGTGTAAGGAACCCATGAAGAACTATTTTCCAACAGAACTGAAATAAAGACAAATGAATTACTCTTTCTCACTAGTCTTCAGAAGGGAATAATATATCCCGGGCACCTTAACTCTTTAGCTAGCTCTTGACAGTTAAGTAGATAAAATCATAGAGAAGAGTATTATAGGCAGAAAGACTATAGCCAAAGGTACAGTCATAGCAATATCAATAGCATCTTGAATGAAAAATGATATTCCTGGCGATGGGTGTATATAGACTGAAATGCAGGGGTATTCGTTTGGACAAAATGTGATCTAGTGCCAAGCTATGGAGGTAATTGAATATTCTGCTAAATACTTTATTTCTATAGACATGTAGAGAGACATCAAAGAACTTTAAGTTATGCAAAATTAAAATAATTATCTAACTTGCAGGGAAAGTATTGATAGCCTTATGAAGGAGGCCAAGAGATAATTGAGACAAGAATCAAACAAGAAAAGGAATAAGGAGGTAATTGTGATAAGAGACAAAGGGTCATATATAAAATGAGAATATTTTCAGAGGTATTTTGAAAATGTAATTGATGGAGATACTTGTTAACTGGATTAATGGTATGAGGGTAAACTTGAACATCCTATTCAAGATCTTAGCTGAGTGAGGTAGAAAATTATAATACTGTCAACCAAAAGAGACAGAAAAACAATAGAAAACAAAAGAATTCAAAAAGAGAATTCTATATTAAAGGAAAATTTAAGCTCTAATTTTAGACACTTTTCCATTCATGTGCCTGGGGGACATCCAGGTATAGACATCAAGCACATAGTTTCCACTTTAATGTTATCTTGAGTTTCGGGGGAAATGGAGGGGGTAGACAGGACTGGCTCTCCAGGCAGGCATCCTGTGTGAAAAAGGGACTCACACTCTGCTGTGACATTGCAGTCGTGGCGTTTTTAACAATGTCTGAACAGGGAGCTCTGCTTCTTTTCATTTTGTATGGGTCCTGTGAATTACACAGCCATTCCTGATTGTAGATTTTAATTTGGAAGTGAACTTGAAGACCCTCTTTAAATAGCCATGCTATTTAAAATTAAGAATAGCAATGAAGAAATGACAGAAATTCTTTATGGTCCACTGGGAAATCGGTTTAAAGCAATCTCTATCATGGTATAGGCCTTAAAGAGATTTGTTTCAGCTTCCATTAAAATATTCTTCCTGTGAATAGTGCAGTGACACCCCGCCCCTTTGTTTCCCCCCACCCCCCTCCCGTGTGTGTGTGTGTGGTGTGTGTGTGTGTGTGTGTGTGTGTGGTGTGTATGTGTGTGTGGTGTGTGTATGTGTGTGTGTTTGGGTTATATTCATGTAGTGAATAAATGTTGAAGTTTCAAATAAAATTACTTAAAATAAATTTTTTCATTATGATTTAGCAGATACATTTTAAGAAAATAATAAGGATCCAGGCAATTTAGGACAGAAATAAGTCCTCTAATTGCTATGCGAAGGAGTGCTTTGGAGTAAGGGGACTCAGGACTGTGCACCTGCATATAGCATAGAAGGTGGGAAGAGGATGTGATAGTTTGTCAAAAATAGGAAATCTAAACAAATGGCCACTGAATTCCTCTCCCATATTAAGCAGGTTTTTTTGGTCATTATTAATCACTGGACTTTCTCTTCCCAAGAAAATCTAATTTATTGCAAATGAACAAGCAATAGATTATTATTGTTCTATGGTGGCTAATCATATTTCTAATATTCTTCTATTCTCTACTAACTGACAGTCCCAGGATTACACAAGGATGGTCCAGAAAAGATGTGATAAATGCAGGGTGATGTCATTTTTTTGTTTTTGTTGTTGTTTATCTCTTTTCCATTTTCTTCTATTAACAAAAAGTTAGGGGAGAAAAGATCCCAGTACAAATTCCAATGGCTGTGATCAACCTACTAATTATAGTATTAAATTGGATAAGTGGATAGATTAAAATAGTCTTCTGGTGGTCTCTAATTTGTTTTAAATCATAAGAATTACATTGAATAATATTTTTCACTGGAAATTCTTCAATAAGAATGCAAATATAAGAAAATCAGAATAATTACGGAGTGCTTACCAAGTGCCAGGCACTCTGCTCTGGATAATGGATTCTGTACACCTCACCACACTGCACAGAAACAGAGAGGAAGCCTATGAGAAGCTGATGTGTGCATCTGTGTATGTATATTAGCATCTCAGTATATTTTTATTACTATTAATAAATATATATATATATATGTATGTATGTATAAAATATGAAGTTTATCCTAATCTTGGTTAATACAAGTCTACCTCTGACAACAATGGATCCATTTTTATGGTACAATTGCAAATGAATTTCTAATCTTATCCGGAAAATCTTAATGTGTGAAAGGGAAAATCATCTTCTGCAACCAATTACTGTTAACTCCAGACAATCCCCAATGACTCTGGCACAGGCACAATTGTATCCCTGATGTTTCACTTGTCTTCAATTTCAAAGTTGTAAAAACACTCCTCAGAATGAAGCTATATAAAGGCCTCTACAGTACAAAACTCTAGATTTGCATTACTAATTATTGCCAGATTGAAACTAAAGTCCTCTTTACCAGAAGTACCTTTCAATTGACCTTTTCTCTCTCAAAATCCTTTTTCAGAGAAGAATATGACTGATAGCACTGAACTTAATTCTCTATAACTGTAATCTGCTCTACTCTCATCATCTACTTTCTTCTTTCTGGTTCTCCCTAGTATGGCCTTGGCTGAGTAATCCTAGGCTCATCATCTCATAGGCATGTGGCACATGGTAGGTAACCCTTCATTGTAATTTTAATAGAAAGGTACTACAGATCATTGGCAGAGTATGACATATTAAAGGACATACAAAATCATACACAAAAAGCCAAATAACATACAACTTATTAGAGGGTTATTGAAGTCTCAAATCCTATCTAATAAAAGAGAAACATGGTAATTGATGTACAACCGCTACCCTTCCCATTGTCTAATCAGGGTGATATGCAAATTAACTTCCAGCCAAGATGGCGGCTGGCAGCCAGGCAGCTTGAAACTAACATGAGGCTTGCTTGCTTCAGTGACGGAGGACTCCAACGTTCCCCACCTGCTGCTGCAGGCCTCTGAGCTGCAACTCTAAGCAACTATGTAACAAATATAGAAGCTAAACAAAACCCCAGAAACCTGCTTTAGTCCGCCGGGCTACAGCCAGCAGGATCCCAACATTGTAAGCAAGGGCCAGAAACCTACTTTCAGCAGTGGAGGCCTAAGAGCTGGAGCCAAGTCTCAAAGCTAAAGCTGGCCCAGAATAAAAAAGAAGAAAAAAAGGAAAAAAAAGGAGCGGTTTGGAGCTTCAGTCACCCCCAGCCTGTAAACAGCCCTCAGCCCCTCACCCAGACTGGCCAGGCACCCCAGTGGGGACCCCCACCCTGATTCAGGACACCTTTCAGGGCAAACCAGCCGGCAGCCACCCGTGCACCAGGCCTCTTCCCTATATAGTAAAAGGGTAATATGCCTCCCAGCACCGGGATCAGTGGAGCCGTGAGGCCTCCCGACACTGGGATCAGCATGACGGGGGCAGTGCCCAAACCCCCTGATCACCCTGCGGCTCTGTGTGTGGCAGGGGGAAGACAGGGGGCGGTGCCCCAACCCCCAATCGGCCCTACCCTGAGCGTAACTGGGGGTGGCATCGCAACCTCTCCTGATCACCCTGCTCTGTGCATGACAGGGGGCGGCGCCCCAACTCCCCAATTGGCCCTGCTCTGAGCCCGACCAGGGGCTGCACCTAGGGATTGAGCCTGGCCTCTGCCACCTGGGAGCAGGCCTAAGCCAGCAGGTCATTATCTCCTGAGGGGTCCCAGACCACGAGAGGGCACAGTCTAGGCTGAGGGACCCCCCTCCCTCCTGAGTGCACCAATTTTTGTGCACCGGGCCTCTTGTTCTATGATAATTTAAAAAGATAGACTTTACTATATTTTGCACTTATATATTAATGATTAGGAAGATGCTTTTTGTTATATTTCTAAGACAGGGTGATTAATGACCTGACCTGTAAACCTAACTTTCTTAACAAATGCTAACAAACAAGTGAATTATTTTTAATACTAAATCAGTATTTAAGACACTGATTTCCTGCTTCCTAGTTAAGCATTTCTGCAATACCAACAAGTTTACACCATAGTAATAGTATATCAAATCCATTTGATGTTAAATTTGAAATTATACATATAAAATAAGAACCTTTATCTTCACATTTTTACTCCAGTTATTTATTTGTATCGTGAATGTGTGTGCATTCAAATTACAAGAAAGCAGAGATGGGGGCATATGAAAGTGACATAAATGTGAAGATAATGATCCTGAAGAGAGGAGGGAGAGAGGGAAA
>NW_006287918.1:298487-302558 GCF_000327345.1 Myotis davidii | reverse complement strand
GGAAAGAGATTTGTCTTCTGTTAATTGTCAGATATATGAGAAGTGAAATCAGCATGGAATGCTTAAATAAATATATAAATTTATCTTCTTTTGAAAACACAAATTTGGGGTTGAGTTTTGCTGAGAGAGAGAAAAAATTCCAGCTGTGAACAACTCTGGTCTGTACCTGTTGGGTTCCATCTGAGCCTGATCTTCCCCTCCTGAATGCCGACCTCTCAAATTTCCAATTTGGTTAACCAGCCCCTATTTTTGATAAATGTCTTTAATTTTTCTCAGATATAAAAGCTTAATGTTAAGCTCCCTTTTTATATCTGAGAAAATGAAGGTTCAAGTATGTTGTGAATTGGTCAAGGTCACATAATTAGTAAGCTGCAGACCTGGACTTCAACCCCACGCCATATTCAAGCCACCGTCCTTCCTGCTATAATACTGAGTAGCAGAGTGAAGAAGAAAGAACCAAACCATGAAGTACCAAGATAAAGAAGCATCAGAATATATCTTCCAAATTTAGTTACTAAGCATTTTCAAAAACAAAATCCAATTTCCAAATTTAAAATGTGCAGCTTGGCTCTTTTGCTACTTGCAGTATTTGTTGAGATTTATACACTTCTGCCATTTCAGTCTGACATAATTGAACATTCAAGGAGGCACTAAATGTGTATTAAACTTGGGAAATCCCCAATGAGCTCCATTGTCCTATGGATTGTATAGATTTGGAATGTGAAAGAATGAGAGAATAGTGAGCAAGGAGATACAGGCATGACCCCGAACTGCTTGCCTGAACATATTTCTACAATCCTCAACTGGTTGTGCTTTGCAGATTCTATTTCCTTTGCCCACCGCTTTCCTTCCTTTCCCATATTAATGTTGCTCCTTAAGCTCATTTTGAAAACCCATGGAAAGTTCTATTACAATGTTTTTTATAATTTGATTTGAAAAATACATCTATTTGTTTATTGGTTTTAGTTGAATGAAATGGTCATGTTTCTCAATTTATATCCATTGGCTTTTAATGCTTCCCTTAGCAAAACTAATGTATTCACTTTATATTTGTTGTGCAATTTTGCAGCTCAAAGGCATGACCTTCTGTTACTTTCTTGTGGGAAAAAGATCTTAAGACATGTAATACTTATGACTTACATAGCGCTGCATTATTATAATGTTTACAATAGAAGCCAATGAAAATATCAGAACACTTAGAAAGTAATTTTATATACACACTGTAACTGAAAGGAGAGCATGTAGAAATAGCCTAAAATAGTCAACCAGTCTCCAGATGGCAAGGCTAATTGTTTCTGCCCGGCACCTGAGTGAAGCAAGTCATTTGTCTTATGTGGTAGCTCTACAAATATTTCAGAACCATGAAAAACTGAAACAATGGTGATTTTATATATCTAAAAGAGAAAAACAACTACATACCTTAAGAATAATAGTCTACTATAAATAATATATGACTCAATCTGGAAACTAGACCAAAAAATTAAAATATACATATTCTAACTTTAGACACAAAAGTGGCTATGCTTTTGGTGAATTGGGGCTGTTGAGTAGATGCAGTACAGATTTAGAGCCCATTTTAATGTTTACTTTCAGTCCCTTAATGAGCAGCAGTATGGTATTTGTGCCTAGCAGGCTTCATTGAACCTTTTTCAACAGGGATCCCTTTCCTCTTTTTTCATATAATATACATTTCTTAAATGCTCGGGAATTCACTACAACATTAATTTTTCTCTTTCCTAAAATTATATAAAGACAGAATCCATATTTTTTCTTCACTTGACCGAGCATTCACTTCCTATGAATTGAATGTTTTGCCCTTGGAGAATCTGTGCTAACCCAGATGTAAAGTATAAATTCCATTTCAATAAAAAAAATATGTGAGCATAAATGCCTTTTCAAGGGGCTATTCTATGAACTTGTATTGGGTCTGTAATAAATCTGGCATATAGTCTCTATTAACTCTATAGAGCACATTGGTATCTATCAGAGAAGGTTTTTATATGTGCCTGATTAAGTAGACATGATTACAGAACAATTAACATACACATATATAACAAGTGCTTTCCTCACCTATTTGTTATTCACTCACTCACTATCTCATTAAACAAGTTTTTATGAAGGGAATCCGATGTCCCTAGCACTAGGTTACACACTAGGGATGTGATGAAAACAAAAATTGACACACTCTCTGATTCTAGAAGTTTATAAACTACTCTCTGTTTACTCAGGTAAAGGTAATTGCTGTATTTTATTATCATAAGCAGGTTTTGGGTAGAATATAAGGGAGTAAGAGAAAAACAGGAATATACGTTAAAATTATTCCATCATCAAGAAATCATTGCTCTTAACTATCCATCTAAGACAGTGATGGCGAACCTTTTGAGCTCGGCGTTGTCAGCATTTTGAAAAACCCTAACTTAACTCTGGTGACGTGTCACATATAGAAATTTTTTGATATTTGCAACCATAGTAAAACAAAGACTTATATTTTGATATTTATTTTATATATTTAAATGCCATTTAAAAAAGAAAACGCAACCAAAAAAATGAGTTTGCGTGTCACCTCTGACACTGTTGTCATATGTTCGCCATCACTGATCTAAGATTTATTCTTGTGTTTTACACCCAGATAATCCAATTACATTTTTACACCCAAATAATATAAATTTTTATATTCATAATAAAGCTACTTCTTTTAGCAAATGTTTAAACATTTCTTTAAAACTTTCAGAAAATTTTGGTGAATATTTCTTGAGCACCTACTACTAGTATATGCCAGGAATAGGATAAAGATACACGTGCATTTTTCTCTTTTCCTAACTGGGCTTGCATAATTTTGTTTTACTCTGAATGAGAAAAAGAGGAGAGCAATATGGAAGGGAATGGCATGAAATGAACAAAGACGAAGAGAGTAAATGGGGTCTGAGTTGACTTCTCTCATTCACAGTTCCTGCTCACAGTATTTTTAGGGAAACTAGATAAAGGTATATATTTTTAACTGGAAGTGCATTAAAATGTTTAGATTGTCCTGAATGGTAATAATATAAGGACTATCAATATTTTAAATTAAACTATTTTATAACAGTCCATAATTCCAGTTTATCTTGAATGCTTTCAGAAAATTTTAGTAGATATTTCCTAAGCAACTACTATATGCCAGGAATAGGATAAAGATACATGTGTAATTCTTCTCTTTTCCTTACTGGGATTACAAAATTTTATTTCCCTAGAAGGTAGCTGACCCTAGAACCTATAGCCATAAGCATTCTCTCAGTTAATTACATGCCTCCCTCACTCACCATATTTCACCCACTTAAATCACTTACTTAGTTTCTATCAAGTGTTTCCAAAAGCATCCGTGTATGAATAACAAGCAACAACAAAAAAGAAACCTCTAGGATGTTGAATAAACATGAAGATCTCCAGCTCATCATCTAACGATTCTGGTTCATTGTGTCTGGAATGGTGGTGGACTGTATTTTAGCAAGCACCCAAGGTGAATTTTTGCAACTAAAGTACTTGTGGAAAATGCTGTTGTAGACATTTCAGTTTGCAACCCCAAATTGATTAAGAACATGTTATTAAACTCTTATTAAGAGTCAGTGATCTTAACACAATATTAACCTGTGGAAGTTTTATAAGTGTATAAATGAAAATCAAGCTCATATGTTTTATGTGTGAAGAGATATATACTAGTAGCACTGTGCACAAAATTCGTGCACATTAAAAGGGAATTAATTGCCCTAAACAGTATGGCTCAGTGGATAGAGCATCGGCCTGCGGACTCAAGGGTCCCAGGGTCAATTCTGGTGAAGGGCATGTACCTTGGTTGCGGGCACATCCCCAGTGGAGAGTGTGCAGGAGGCAGCTGAATCAATGTGTCTCTCTCATCGATGTTTCTAATTCTCTATAGCTCCCCCTTCCTCTCTGTAAAAAAATCAATAAAATATCAATTTTTAAAAAATTGATAGCAGGAAAATTAATTTCACAAGGGAGCACTTTACCTTCAAGTCTTCATTGTGGGATGTAGGCCTTGAATCATCAATGCCAAGTTTGCTGCAAAGTCTTTAT
>NW_006287918.1:272352-297297 GCF_000327345.1 Myotis davidii | reverse complement strand
AAGTCGCAGCTTGGAGGGCAGGGCCCTCCCAGAACAATTATAGTCAACAGCTGTAGTTGTAAGCTTGAACCTATGGTCCGAACACGTGGCCCATGTGCCTGAGTGATGTAGGCTTGATAGAGTTCAGGTGCATGTAGTTGAGTAGGATTGAAACCCAGGAGACTGTTGTAAACATCTTGGTCATGCCCTTACTTTGCCTCCTAGGATCTGCTATAAAATAAAGGCATGGCTGTGGGCGTGGTCACTGTCTCTCAGAGAAGCAGCGTCCCACCGAGACCTGGCTTTCATTCTCCTGTCTGTCTTTTCTAAGCCTTTCAGCTGCCCCCACTCAGGTTCACTCTTGGCCGTGCTGGCACGGCACACATTACAAAGATATGCCTCCACACTCCCAGAGCAGGTTCCTGCCTCAAACCCCACCCTTACAAGAAAGAGCACATGGAAATAGCTCGGGGAGGGTGCAGAAAGCCATTTGCAGGAAAGCTGTCACTCTGACTCTGCCCTAAAGTCATGTCCCAATTTTACAAGTACCCTTTGTAACCACAGGACAGATGATAAAAAGATTTAAGTAACAAGCTAAGTGCCATCTATTAAACGGCAATATATATGTGTGTGTATATATATATATATATATATATATATGTAAATATATACATATCATATATATATAAATAAAATTATCAAGGTACTTAATCTCATTGCCTTACATTGATGTAACAGTGTTTTGTGCATCATGATAGCACCCCCTGTGATATATAGTTTGTTTTTCTAAACTAGATCAGTCCCAAGCATGGCTGAACATTGCTATTGAATCAGCTGGGGAGGGCCAACATACACCATTCACAAAAATAAACTCAAAATGGATAAAGGACTTAAACATAAGACAGGAAAACATACAAATTTTAGAAGAATCCATAGGCAGCAAAATATCAGACATATGTCATAGCAGTATCTTTACTGATACGGCTCCTAAGACACTGGAAACTAAGGAGAAAATAAACAAATGGGACTATATATATATATAAAAAAGATTTTGCACAGCAAAAAAAACCATCAACAAAACAATAAGAGAGTCCACTGCATGGGAAAAAATATTTGCCAATGTTATTTCCAATAAGGGTTTAATCTCCAACATTTATAGGGAACTCATACAACTTAACAAAAGGAAGATAAACAACCCAATCAAAAAATGAACAAAGGACCTAAATAGACCCCTTTCAAAAGAGGACATTCAGAAAGCCAAGAGACATGAAAACATGCCCAAAGTCACTAATAATCCAAGAGATGCAAACAAAACAACAATGAGGTACCATCTCACACCTGTCACAATGTTTATCATTAACAAGTCAACAAATGACAAGTGCTGGCAAGGATGTGGAGAAAAAGGAACCCTCTTGCACTGCAGGTGGGAATGCAGACCTGTGCAGCCACTATGGAAAACAGTATGGTACCATCTGACACCTGTCAGAATGGCTATTTTGAACAAATGAACAAAGGACAAGTGCTGACGAGGATGTAGAGAAAAAGAAACCCTCATTCACTGCTAGTGGGAATGCAGACCGGAGCAGCCACTGTGGAGAACAATATGGAGTTTCCTCAAAAAGCAAAAAATGGAACTCCCGTTTGACCCAGTGATCCCACTTCTAGGAATATATCCCAAGAAACTAGAAACACCAATCAGAAAGGATATATGCACCCCTATGTTCATAGCAGCACAATTCACCATAGCTAAGATTTGGAAACAGCCTAAGTTCCCATAAGCAGATGAGTATAACATAAACTGATGAACAAAAATAGAACCAGAATCATAGAAGCATTGAACAGACTGTCCAACCTTTAAGGGAAGGTGGGGGGTGAGGGGGTAAGAGATCAACCAAAGGACTTGTATGCATACATATGAGCATAACAATGGACGCAGACAATAGGGGGGTAAAGGCATGTGCTGTTGGGGGTGACCAGAGGGAGGTCAGTGGGGAGAAAAAGGAGACATATGTAATACTTTAAGCCAGCGGCCGCCAACCTTTCAGACCACACAGACTACCAGTGGTCTGCAGACCACCTGTTTGCTACCACTGCTTTAAACAATAAAGAATTTAAAAAAGAATCAGCTGGGGTGGGGCACAAATACTCCTAAAAATCAAAGGAAAACAACATTTCTAGGTAATTTTAATATGCAAACTGGGCTAGAGTACTATTATAGATCTAAAGACTTAATTTCCCATCAATATTGATGAACAGTGAGTGGTTAACAACCTGTCTCTGATATAGGGGAAATACTGAGTCTTAGAATTTGAAAATTATTATCATGTAAATAGTCTCTCCAAAGATAACTTCCAGCTATAACTGCGATGTCATTGAATAAGTAGTGGGCAAGGTAAGAGATGTGCCCAATCAGCTCTGATGTTATTGCATGCTAAATCCAGCATATAAATAATTTAATGATCATCTACTATGTTAGGCGTTGAGGAAATAAAATAACCTTTCTTTCAAGTCTTTTATCATGTCACTACAGTTTCATATCATAGACACACAAAAATACAAATAAGCATAGCCTTTTTCAGTATCAAATGAGGTAATAATTATAACAGTAATGATAGCCACTATCATTCAATGAACATTTACTCGTTTCAGAGGAATATGTCAATAGTTAATTACATGTACCCATATTACATTTCTGTACATATACACATCCTATATAATAAAAGCCTAATATGCTAAGTGTCCAGTGTCCGGTCATCTGGTCGTCTGTTCAACCAATCAAAACATAATATGCTAATGATATGCTAAGGCTGTTCAACCTCTCGCTTTTGATGTGCACTGACCACCAGGGGGCAGACAGTCAACCAGTTTACCAGTCGCTATGACGTGCACTGACCACCAGGGAGCAGACATGCCAACCAGTAAGATTAGCTTGCTGCTGGGGTCAGGCTGATCAGAACTGAGTGAGACGGGCCGGACATGCCCTAGTGTCCTCCCGCAGCTCCTCCCCAGCTGGCCAACCTCCAATGTCCCTCCCTGGCCCTGATGGCACACCAGTGGGGTCCCTCGGCCTGGCCTGCACCCTCTTGCAATCTGAGACCCCTCGCAAAATATCAGAGAGCCAGTATTGGCCTCATCCTACAGGCAAGGCCAAGGGACCCCACTGGTGCATGAATTCATGTATTGGGCATCTAGTATAAAACATAATTAACTAAATACTCACTATGTGCTGGACATTATTTCTAGCACTTCACCACATTATGTTAATGGTTAATGATGTGAGTACTATTTTCTCTTCTACAGAAAGGAAAGTGAGGTCTGCAAAAAATATATCCAACTTTTGTAGTGTCCAACAACTGATAAATGTCAATATGAATCTGCACCCAGGTAATTTGACTTCAGGACTAACATCTCTACTATTAACTCCATTGCCCTATAGGTACAGAAAATAAGTGGTATCAGAGGTTGGGAAAGAGAATAGATAACTAGGCATAGAGGTCAAAGGTAGTTTCATGCTTAAGTAACCTATGACCTCTTGCTCTCTTCAGAGTTTATGATTAGTAATTAATGATGCCAATATCTCTGCAAAATCAGGATGAGTTATCTTATTATAGAGTCTCTCAAAGCTATAGGAAAACTAATAATTATGATAAGACAAAGATATTAACCTACTTGAGTAAAAATTTGTATAGAAACTATGGTATGACATTTTGCATAAATTTGCATAAATATAGTGACTATAGTCCCTTGAGAACTTTATTATAATAAAGTTGTTTTCCCAAATTATAGTAGAAAACAATATTTCCATTATTTTCCAACAGGTAAAACAAATGGATTCATTGAAAAATCATTGAATTATCATCTTTAAAACTAAACACATCTTTCTCTAATTTCTTCTAGTATTTAATATTGCAAAGATGGGCCCTAGTTGGTTTGGCTCTGTGGTTAGAGGGTAAACCCTCAGAATGAAGGGTCCTGAGTTAGATTCAGGTCAAGGGCACATACCTGAGGTATAGGCTCAATCCCCGGCCCAGTTAGTTGAGTAGCATGCAGGAGGCAACCAATTGATTTGTCTCTTCACATCAATGTTTCCCTCTCTGTGTCTCTCCTTCCACTCTGTCTAAAAATCAATGGGGAAAAATATCCCTGGGTGAGGATTAACAAATAACAACAACAAGAAAAACAAAAGCAAACAAGCAAATAACAAATATTCCAAGGATGTTTAAGGGAAGCCTTATTTTTCTCCTCCTAGTGTTAATCTCTCTCTCTTTCTCCAATTCCTCCCCCTGCCTGGAGGCAGATACATTTCTTTTTACATTTAATTACAGAAATGTCTCTAGGCTAGGGTCACTAACAAGGTTTGGGTCACTTTTTATGGATTTTTCCATGACTATATTGTGCACATTAAATCTGCATACTAAATTGTTTCCCAGCAATTTAAGAATATATCTAGAAACAAAGGTACTAATTGAATGTGTACTAATAAGCTGCAATGTGTTCCCCACCAAGTCAGGCAGCCACATAGTAAGAGTACCCACTGCTTGCCTTCTGCATTGAGTCTGAGCCTGCAATTCCTGAACAGGGAGAATGGATGTTTTTGGTGGGAAAATAAGTGACTTTCTTCCATTTCCGTCTCCCTGTGTTCTGGCTCATAAGCAGCACACTCTCTGCTCTTTGTAAAACCATTCTTTCTCTCTGTATTACAGATAGAAAACATTTTGTCCAGATTTTAAAGTTTCTATTAGTATTCCTATATTTTTCTCTGATTTTACTCCCTTTTATATGTGTCTTTACAGTAACTTAATGAGAAGTTGGAAAAAATCTATATCAGTTGTTTCATTAAAAATATAATTTTAAAACCAGTCCAAGGAGTTCTTAAACTGTTTGGTTCTGTGGACTATTTCTGAGACACTAGTTCTATCCTGATGTTCTGTCTCACTTTGGATCTTCTAGGATCATGTTTTTAGTGTGAACCAGATTTAGTAACTCATGTCAGGATTTGCTTAAGAATTTCTGATTTAGACCTTTGAAATGGCATAGCATAAGGTCTCTGTCTTAGCTCACCACATGGGATAAACAGAAATTGAGAAACAGTTAGTAACTATAGAGCAAATACCTAGTACTCTTCTAAAGAGTACCCATAGCCCAGCTGGGTAACTCAGTGGTTGAGCATCCCTCTATGAACTAGGGGGTCAGGGTTTGATTCCCAGGCCATATAGGGTTGTAGGTTCGATCCCCAGTGGGGAGTGTGCAGGAGGCAGCCAATCGATGTTTCTATCTCTCTATCCTTCTCTTTTCCTTTCTCTAATACACACACACACACACACACACATATATGCACACACACACATACACACACACACACACACACACACATATATATATATATTTTTAATTTATTTTTTTTCTACCTAATGATTTTATTTCTCATAACAACCCTAATAGTAAGGAACTATAATTATCTCCGTTTTAAAGATGAGGAAGCTGTGGCTTTGGGAGTTTATGTCACATGTCTGGTAACAAACTATAAGACACAAAGTCAAATTTAAAACTCAATTTTGGCCCAAATCGGTTTGGCTCAGTGGATACAGCGCCGGCCTGTGGACTGAAGGGTCCCAGGTTCAATTCTGGTCAAGGGCATGTACCTTGGTTGCGGGCACATCCCCAGTAGGGGGTGTGCAGGAGGCTGCTGATCGATGTTTCTCTCTCATCGATGTTTCTAACTCTCTATCCCGTCTCCCTTCCTCTCTGTAAAAATCCAATAAAATATATATTATAAAAAAAATAACAAAAAGCTCAATTGTGTCTAACTTCAAGGCCTCTAATTTAAATTTTCACATGTTGAGCTGTTTTTCCCCCCATATAGCTAAAATTATTCAATTTAAATGATTATTCCTTTTTTGGAGATTATATTCTTCTTACTTTTTTATGTTAAAATGTCTTTTTTATAATGATGGTAATTTTATTTTCTGTTTTTATTTCACATCCTTAGCTGACAAAATTAAAAGCTAGAAACACTTAAATACGAGTATCCTAATTATTTTTTTCCCTTTTTTTGCTAATTTACTGGTGCTTAAAACTCAGAGCTTTGGAACCACAGCCTTGGGAAAGATCTACCTTTCAGATTACATGTCTCACAACACTGAATTATTGCTTAGCAATTTCCCCCAACAAGTTATGCAACAGGATAAAGGTAAGACTTAAATTATATTAAGTCAGTGTAAAAATTGCCTTAATTTCAAACACCAAGTAAATATATTTTCAATCAACCCCATGGGGGTTATATCTTTCAGTATATATCAGTATCTATAGGGTACCAATCTAAAATTGTAACACCACTTCTCTGATATCATTACTGTCCTAGGAATAGCCTCTTGTCATATATGTAAGCAGTATTATTGCAGAACAGAAATGAAGGCAGCTGGGGTCCAAGCAGGCCACTTTCCTGGGGCAGGGTTTTAGTGGCATCACAGGTGGCTGCCAGATGCAATGTACATTTTGTACCATTTACCTTTATAAATGCAAAGTAGTTACATACATTTAAACTGTGAAGAAATACATGTTAGTGGAAAGCATATTTTCCGGGCTTTGTGTGTAAAAAAACCTCCAAATTTCATGAATTATTTTTATGTCATTAACTACTTTGAAAAAGAACTCCATAGAAACATAAAAATTGGGACAGGCCTTTAAAAAGGCTTGCCAAGAACCATGCAAACTGCAGTATATCTTCCCATAGTGAATCCATTCATCTCCAGTCCCTCAAACTGTTAAAATCAAGAATATATCTAGAAATAAAGGCACTAATAGGATGGGTATTAAAGAGCAGCATTATGTTCCCCTCAATGGCATTTTAAAGTATGTTTCAGAGAAAATGCAAGAATCATTATTGGCACTTCGGGTCAGATGAAACTGTTGAACCTTATTTCTGATTCTATCCTTCTGTGATTTTTCAAATTCGTGCTCCTTCCAATTAGGTCAGTGGCTCTCAAGCTTCCTAATGCCGCGACCCTTTAATACAGTTCCTCATGTTGTGGTGACCCCCCACCATAAAATTATTTTTGTTGCTACTTCATAACTGTAATTTTGCTACTGTTATGAATCGTAATGTAAATATCTGATATGCAGGATGTATTTTCATTGTTAAAAATTGAACATAATTAAAGCATAATGGTTAATCACAAAAACAATATGTAATTATATATATGTTTTCCGATAGTCTTAGGCGACCCCTGTGAAAGGGTCGTTCAACCCCCAAAGGGGCCGCGGCCCACGGGTTGAGAACCGCTGTATTAAGTTGTTCTTGATATTAGACCTAGGGAGTGGGCCTAAGCTGTCAGTGGGACAACCCCCAAGGTCTCCTGGACTGGGACAGGGCACAGGCTACAGGCCGGGCTGAGGGAATCCCCCCACCCTCCGAGTGCAAGAATTTCATGCACCAGGCCTCCAGTATATTTCATAAAAGATTATCAGAGGAGAAACATTTTAGAGCTCAAATCCTATTAAAATTTCAAAACACTCAAAGGTTAACTTCAATTTGTATGCCACTCATTGCATATTATGATCAGAGAAAATATTCATGGGAGATAGAAATATACCATGATAACAGTGTTTTGCTTTGTTTTCTTTTAGGAATCAGATTTATGACTGCTTTCATTGCTCATGATAGAAAATCTAATTTCACAGTCAGTTTCAAAATCCTGCTTTTCAGCACACTTTACAGAGATAAAGGGAATGAGCAGGGCCAGCCCTTATGGCAGAGTATCTGTGAAATCTGAAATTTCAGAACGCCCCTATGAAATTATATGGCTAATTTTACATTTCTTAAAATGAATGGGGTTTCTGTGTTACTGGACCCCTTAAAACTAGTAAGATGCTGTTATTTATATTATATATCTGCAGATATTACACATCTGTCTAATGCCTCTTCCCAGAAGCTCATCATGTATATACTCAATTAAAATATTTTAATCCTGTACAAAACCTTCACACTAAATGAAAATCAAGTAGAAGAGGCATTTATTAACTGAATTATGCTGCTGACATTTCATTTAAGAAGCCTGAAAATTAAAATTATAACCTTTTATATTAAAAACATAGAGAAATTGAAACTTTCTTTTAAATTTATTTATTCTAAACATGACAAAATTTTGCAGTCAATAGTATTGTTTCCTTAAACGTACAGGGGCAATTGTCCTCAGACTCCAACAAAATAAGCATTCAAAATCCAGATCCTTAATATTTTGCTCTTCAGTAACTTAAAAGAAAATTGGCTAAATAATGTATCAAACTCTCAGTAACTGACAAGTTTAAAAGGTCAGATTTAATTTTTGTCTACCAACTTAAAAGTAATGTTAATTACATTTGAAATGGATATGATTTAGATTGTGATTCAGCACAAATAACAGTCATACTTTATAGATGCTCAAACTAATAAATACTTAAATCACACAGTATTAACTACACTTTAAAAATAGTTCTGTTATTTTTAGTAAAGTTGACATATAAAGCTACTTATTAAAATTCAGAACTTAAAAATAAGTATTATATAGTTAAAGACATAAAGTTTGAATTTAAAATGTTTTTCGTCTAATACTAGGCGTATTATTTATAATTTATTAACTATACAGTATAGATAGAAACTAAAATGAAAAATTATTGTAATTAGTAAGTTTACCTTTTGGGAGAGGTGTTGCTAATGTAACTTAACTAATACTATTTAAATTGAAACTAACAGACCAGTTTGGCTCAGAGGTTGAGCATTAAGAAGGTCATGGGCCAGTTTCCAGTCAGGGCACATGTGCAGGTTGTGGGCTTAATCCCTGGTGGGGGCGTGCAGGAGGCAGCTGATTGATGTTTCTCTCTCATCAATGTTTCTATCTCTGTCTCCCTTTCCCTCCTTCTCTCTCTCAAAATAATAAAAATATTAAAAAATAATAATGGTGAAATAAGAAGCTAGTTCAGACAAACAAAAGCTGAGAACACATTTTTTGTTGTTTTTTTTCCATTAGATTTTCGCTACTAAAAACACTGATGAAAATTATTCAGAAGAATATTGCATAGAAATTTGGTTCAGCAAAAGGAAAAAAAAGGAGCTTTAAAAAGAAAAATTATGATAATATAGAAACTTTGTTTCATTTATTTATTGTTTCTTTAAAAATTAATTTAATGCCTTGTTATACATATAACATATTATTGTGGGATTTGTAACATAGGCACAAGTAAAATGTATCACTCCAATGGCACAGATGACAGGGAAGTAAAATAGAAGTACATTGTTGTAAGGATATTATATTACGTATGATATAGTAAGTCTCAAATGTATAAAATCACCAGATGGTAGAATGTGTTAAGTTGATGCATCATTTTAACACTAGAGCAAGCAGTAAGGGAGCAAATCATAGAACCGATAGTAGAGATAAAATGGAATATGAAATATATTTAAGTCAAAAGAAAAGTTAAAAAAATGGAAAGGATGCCCTAGCTGGTTTGACTCAGTGGACAGAGCATCGGCCTGCAGACTGAAGGGTCCTGGGTTTGATTCTGGCCAAGGGCATATGCCTGGATTATGGGCTCGGTCCACAGTGTGGGGCGTGCAGGAGGCAGCCAATTAATGATTCTCTCTCATTGTTGATCTTTCTATCTCTCCCTCTCCATTCCTTTCTGAAATCAATAAAAATATATTTTAAAAAAATTAAAATGGAAGGGACAAATAGAAAACAAATAGCAAGATGGCCTTTGTAAAGCAACCATGTTAACATATTAATTAAATATGTTTGGTCTAAGAACTTCAGTTAAAAGACAATGATTGTCAGACTAGATTTAAAAAATCAATGATACAATTCAGCAATGAAAATGAATGACTACTGTTTATGCAACAACATGGATAAATCTCTAAAGTGTTATGCTGAGTGAAAGAAGCCAAACAAAAGACTACATACTCTAGGATTCTACTTGTATGAAATTCTAGAAAATACAAGATTGTAAGGACAGAAATTAGTTCAATGGTTTCCGGAGACTGGGGGTGGGAGGAGATGATTAGGTACAAAAGAACATTAGAGATGTTTTAAGGAGATGGAAAATTTTGAAACCTTAATTATGTTGGGGATTAAATAACTGTATAATATAATAAAAATCCATGAACTGTGCACATAAAAAGGGTGAGATTTATTAGATATAAAATATGCCCAATAAACCTAACTTTAAAATAATGAGTTATATCAATATCCAAGTATAGGATCTATACAAGAAAGACAATTTAATTCTAAAAATAATGATAGGTAAAAAGTAAAAACAATATACCATGTAAAACTAAACATAAGACAGATGCAATGGCTGTACTAATATCTGAAGTATCAATGATAAAGTGGTAAATTGTTTAATAAAAATGCATTTGAATCATCAAAAAGATACAATCCTAAATGTATGTTGATCCAATAACAAAGCTTCAAAATAAAGCAAACCTTACAAAATAGGATGTATATATAAACATCCATAATTATAGACTTCAAAACTTCTCCCTCAAAATTGATAGAAAAATAGCCAAACATTCAGTGAGACTGTACAAGACTTAACACTATCACAAGGGACCTGGATGACATTTATAGAATCCCCTGCATGTCAGCAGAATAACACAATGCATTCAAAAGTACATGGAATAGGCACCCAAATAAATGATCAAAATCATGCAGAGATAAGAATATGTGTATGATCTAAAAGAGGTTATATTAGAAAGCAACATAAAAGAATATAGAAAATTACCAAATATTTGGAAATTAAACAATTCTCATCTATAAAACCCCTGTGTCAAAGAAAAAAATCTAAAAGTATATTAGAAAAACTTTTGAACTGAATGGAAAAGAAAAAACAATTTATTACACAAGATGGCTTTTGGCTCCACCCATCAGGTGTTGAGAAGACAGTGTAGGTCACATTTCAGATCTTTACCAAGGGTTAAGGGGCTGGAATAATATTACCAAATCCACCAACCTTGGGCCAAGAGCTACCCAGAAATGTTAATTTTCACGTAATTACAGTTGATTGTGTTTGAACACAAAGGGGGATGAAGTAGGCTAGGCTGACAGCCCTTGTAAAAAAAATGCTGGTGCCCTGGCTGGGTGGCTCAGGTGGTTAGAGCATTGTCCCAGTTTGCCAAGGTTGTGGGTTTTATCCCATCAGGGCACATACAAGAATCAACCAAGGAATGTATAAACAGTGGGATAACAAATTGATGTCTCTCTCTCTCTCACACTCTCTCCCCACTCTTCATTTCCCTCTTTAAAAAATAAATAAAATAAAAACTAGCATGCTGCTGCTGGCATATGGAAGTGGAAGCAGAACGGGAGCCTGCTGGACGAGAAAAGAGGACTGTGTATAAGGTGTATGGAGAGGGTACTGGCGCCGTCTGCTCCCAGGTAAAGCTGCTAAGAGCAGGTTGAGAAATAGAATTGAGCAAAACTCCGATTGCCACTGGGAAAGAAGAAAGACTGATTACAATGGTAGATAAATGGAAGGGGAAGCAAGGAGAACAGATTAAGCCAGGACAAACTTGAGCACCTCTATTTACATTTTAAAGGAGAATGAGTAGAATGTTTAGAAAGAAAGCTTGAAGATAGAGGAAAGATGTTTTAACTTCATTGGTGACTCAGGTAAAAATTAAAGTACTGAGATAGGTGGAAGGAAATGGTGACAATAAAGTAGAAAGAAAAAATTGATTTAATTATTCAGTATTTACTCTGTAGCACACCTCATTCCAAGCCCTTTAGATGTACTCAAATTGCTAATCTCCAATCCTTTAAAACAGATATAATTATTCCCACTTTCTAGGTTGAAAATTTAAAAATGAATAAAACTGAGCGGAGTTAAAAAAAAATTGCGGATTTTGCCCCTAGCCAGTTTGGCTCAGTGGATAGAGCATTGGCCTGCAGACTGAAGGGTCCCGGGTTTGATTCCGGTCAGGGGCACATGCCCGGGTTGCAGGTTTGATCCCCAGTAGGGCGCATGCAGAAGGCAGCTGATCAATGATTCACTCTCATAATCGATGTTTCTCTCTCTCTTCCTCTCTGAAATCAATAAAAATATTTGTGTTTTTTTTTTAAAAAAATTGCAGTCTTCGGTTTCAAAGTTCTTAACCATTCTCTATGCTGCCTTTCCAAAGAATTCTATTCTATTCTGTTTCACTTGGGGACTAGTTCCTAATGAGAAAAGTCCATGGTGAACCATCCGATTGAGCCATTTGAGAAGATGGCTCCAGTGAGGAGAGGGTAAAGTCCCAGCAAGTAGGGGGGTCAGAGCAGTGCAAAGCCAAGCTAAATCTCCCTAAGTGGAGCAGTTACTTTGAAATAACTGGAGTTTGAGAGAGGAGAGAAGTCCTGAGAAATTGCCAGGACTGATCAGCAAACCCTGAGTGACGGATGAATGGATCCCTCTAACACATGTTTCTGTGAAAGCGGGATAAAGGACTGTGGCTATAGGAACCAAACAGCCCCGTTCGCTGGTCTCCTTAGGCTTCTATTGTAACAACTGCTTGAACTAAAATTAAGTGTTTGATACTATCAGTAGGGTAAGCATCCTTGAGAAGACACATGTGTCTGTAGTGTCCTTTAAGCAAGGACCTCTCTAAATAAATACCCAGGGGCTCAGACTTGTTTGGAAAAGTCAAGGCAGGACCTTCTGCAAGGTCCCCCTAGAGGCCCCCGACCTTTTGGAGAATCCTCCTTACAGACTTTCCAACCAAGTCCCGTGCTTCCCACAAGAAATGAGGATTTTTACTAGAGCTTGGAGCTAACCTCATTTCTGGTTTGAGTGATGGTTTCTAGAGTGGACAGTTGTTGTTACATGTTGAAGGGGCCTGAGATGGATGCACAAAATCTACAGTACATGAACAGAGCGGAACAGAATGCTTCAGGCCAGCAGGTGGCCACAGGTTCTATGCGCGTCACAGTGAGGCTTCCACAGTCCCTGGAGCCAGCTCTACTGCCCTGCATAGTGATTATTCTATCTACTAAGCCATGTGACTAAGCTTTCCTCCAAGCACAACTTTTTTTAATTGAATTTACTGGGGTGACATTGGTTCACAAAACTATACAGGCTGCAAGTGTAGAACTCAATAAAACATCATCTGCACACTGCGTCATGTGCCCATCACCCCTAGCAAAGTCTCTTTCTGTCTCAATTGTTGCCCCCTTTGCCCACCTCCACCTTCCCCCAACCCCATTTCCCTCTGGCTATCACCACAAAGACTATCCTTTCAGGAGGGATTTTTAAGGTTAACACAGAAGCAATTCCCCTGAACATGATCATAGGCATGATCTTGTTTTAATCATGGTAAGGACTGCTCATGACTTCACATTATTCCCATTCTTTATGTCCTGCTCCAAACTCCCTTCAGTAGTTTGATGCCTTGCATTGAAAACATAATCTGCTTCTTTATATAATAGTTAAACTCCAATGTCCAAGGGCCAGCTGCTGTTTATTCCTATCCAATTGGTTTTAATCTTTAAATGCCAAACCTAATTGCTTATTTGTACTTTATTCCTTGCTTTCCCCTTTCTCACTGCTGTGGAACATCCAACCTAAGAAAATGGCCTTTTGAAAAAATACTTGCCTGCTCACCATCAATGCCCCTCACCATGTAGGAACCGCTAGGCCCTCTGAGTAGATAAATACTAGCCTTGTTACACATCATAACATACCCTAGATATTCAAATTGTTAATACTATGCTTTAGTACATAAAAATGAGCATCTGAATACTAAGAAGCTATAAAGCTAGGGAATGTAATTTATTGAAATCAAATGGGAAAGAGGTATAAAGAAAGTATTCATTTATAATACTTTTGTCCCCACTTCTAGGAATAAAATTAAATAAGAGAGTCAGTGAAACACTTATAATTACCAGTAAGTAACATTAGCTGCAGGGAGGGAGTACTGAGAAGTGAGATAAAGGGTAGGAGAAGGATTCTAGACTGTGAAATGGGTAACAAAATGTTTGCACACGCACTTTCTATTTTTCTTTTTGAAAATTCAAAAACAAATAGCAAAATATCAAGCACTGGTACTAAGTAACTAAACAATTTAAAATTACTTTAAGTTTTGGGTCCTGGCCAGGTAGCTCAATAGAGCATTGTCCTGATACGCCAAGGTTGTGGGGTCCATCCCCAGTCAGGGCACTTACGAGAAGCAACCAAAGAATGCATAAATAAGTGGAACAACAACAACAACAAATCGATGTCTCTCTCCTTCTCTCTCCCTCCCTCTCTCCCTCTCTAAAAATAAATAAATAAATAAATAATAAAATTACTATAAGTTTTAATTAAACATAAGGTAAAATTCTCAAGATATTTTCACAGGTAAATTTAAACACCAATATGAATCAATAACATAATATTTAAAATTACATGTATAAGGGATAATTTTAAAATTTATAAGCATGGCTCAATCTAGCTATATAAAATTTTTTAATTAAAAAGTTGATAAAATGTTGAATTAGTGGAAGTTATGAGAGGAAAATACACATGGTTGGTGTCCTGAAACACAGAATTCAGGATTCCAAGAAAAGGGCAGAAGTGCAAATCTAAAGAAAAATACGGTGATTAAAAGTGAGTTTTAGCTATTTTTGAGAAATATTGGCAAAATACAGAGATTCAGTGTAACCAATAGAGATCTATTTAATAACATATAACAATTAGAAAAGAAAATATGCTTGACTAACAATCAAATAAAGGCCACTTATCTAAATAACTCCAGATTTCTATGAATAAAGAATAAAATGGGCCGAAACCAGTTTGGCTCAGTGGATAGAGCGTCAGCCTGAGGACTGAAAGGTCCCAGGTTCGATTCCGGTCAAGGGCATGTACCTGGGTTGCGGGCACATCCCCAGTAGGAGATGTGCAAGAGGCAGCTGACCGATGTTTCTCTCTCATCGATGTTTCTAACTCTCTATCTCTCTCCCTTCCTCTCTGTAAAAAATCAATAAAATAAAAAAAAAGAATAAAATGGGTGCTTATCTCATATCATGCTTTGTCTTTAATGGATTACCTTCCCCTTAAAATGTGCTTATCCAGGTAAGCACTAGTATATAGGAGTATGGCAATGGGTAGAATTGAACATTGATTCAGAAGATAGTATAAATTGCCAAAATAATTTCACCTTCATTTATTATTTCTATGCTCGGTCAGCTCAATTTGAGGTTCGATTGAAGACTGTGATTACTACCTTTAATTACAGAAGGAAATAGAAATCTTTAATTATTTTAACAACTCATTTTCATGTGGACTTCCTATATAGCCTTTGGACAAAAGTACAAGAAAAAATAACAGTAATGCATTATTAGAAATGCTTCACATTTAGTTCATTATAAAAGCAAGAATAAAAGGAATGAAAGGGAAAAAAATTCAGAGCAATTCAAATAAATTTAGTGGGTATGTATACCTATACTTTGAACACTGCTCTCTTATCGTGTAAATATTGCCATGTATTTTAAATCTAAATCTATTTTACATAATGAAAATTATTTATTTTGTACAGTCAATTTTGGGTTATATTTGCCTACACATTTGCCCTTTTTATAGCTTTGGATTATTTCCTGCATATCTATGCTTTTGTCAGACATAGTTTTCTTTAGTCTGAAGAACTTCAACCACATTTTATCATATATAGACTGGCAACAAATGTCTCTACATTTGCTTATTTTTAGACATATTTTTACTTAAACAATAGAAGGGTATTTTAACTGAGTATGTAAATCTAGGATCATTTTCCTTTTTAGTCATGTAGAAATTTTATTTCATTATTTTGAAGCTTCCGCTGTTTACATTAAAATGTCAATCTAATTGCAGCAGCCCTGAAGGTAACTGGCTGATGTTACTGTGTACTCTTGTGCTTTGGTGTTCTTGCTGGCCTCTCCAAACAGTGTTTTCATTTGCTGCTGTGAAGCAGGTAGAGTGGAGGCTGAACATTTTAATCCTCCTCAAGAACCTGACGCTCAAGGCTGACTTGCAGCTTTAGTCATGTTGGGTTTGCACCTCGAGCAGAGCCCTAGTGTTTCAGCTAAGGGCCTGTCATACACACAAGGCCGCTCACCAGTTAGGTTCTAAATTTTAACCTTTTATTTTATATTTTATTTTAATTTATTAATTTAATTTTATATTTTATTTTATTTATTGTTGCAATGTAGAGCTCAGTTCTTCACTCTTTTCTTCTTACAGGATCACCTGCCTCTCACATCCCTATGTCTCTCTATGCCTGTGAACCAGCAAAAGCTACACTGGTCTCTGCTTCTTAGTAGTTGCCATCTGATGGGTGTTTTGCCAGGATCCTTAAACCACTTGCCCTTATTCTAGAGCTGATATGTGTTTTGTTAGGGTAAATATAGTTGTAGAATGCAATTTTCTTCTCCTTGGCATTCCCTTCTCTTAGTTGTTTTCCTTGAAGTCTTAGTGTGTCAACTGTTTTTAATGCTTTCACATAATATATAGGCAAAATTCAATTTATTGAGTTTCTCTTTATTACACTTCACAGGTGTTGCATTTTTTACAAATGAAAGGCAAGATCTCCCACCAGTAAAGATAATGATGCTTTATTGTGTTACTACTTTACTATCGTGGCCTGGAAACAAAACTGCAATAACTTCAGGTGTGCCTTAGAGAACCATTTTATAGCTTTGTTATTTCACATTCTTTTTCAACAAGAGTTTTGGTCAGCCCAAACTTCTTCATCATTCTCAGAAATAGGACTCACATGGAGAGTTGATTTAGAGCTACACAAATTGTTTGAGAGAAGATGAACAACTGGGATTTGTAAAGTAGAGCATGAATGTGTAGAAAACAGAGGTAAAGTAATTACTAATGATACACAAAGAGCTATACTTTTTGTTTTTGCTGAAGTTAACTATTCTCAAAGCTTCTGTTGGATGTAAAACTGAGAATCTTGATATCCCATGATATATTATAGGGCTTCCAAAAGGAAACAGTAGTGTCCATAATTGACACTCATCCTAAAAAATATTTCAATTATGATTTTGTAACTCATTTTATACATTTTTCAAATGTTATAATACCTTGCACTTTTTAATCATTTCATAATTGACTTTTTCTGAGATCTTTCCCCCCGCCCCCCCTCAATACATGTTGGGTTAATAGCCGTGCTAGAAAGAGTTGCCAAAACTGTAATAACAATTACACCAACACAAAATGCACAAGTTTATTTTCTTGGCCATTTAACTGTCCATGTCAGTAAGGAGTTCCTTATTGGTTCTCCTCTATGCGATGATTTATTTACAGAGGCTTCTTTCTTCAGAAGACTTCATCATCTCTTAGAGTTTGTAGCCATAAGGTTAATGGAACAAGAGAATGTGAAGACAGAAAACAGATGTTTAAAAGCCCTGGAAAGACCCACATCAATTTCTCTAATAGCAGTTAGCTAGAATTCAATTCATATTGTCATATTTACCCATGAGGCTAGGAACTGTAGGCTCTGTCTATGCTCAGAACGGAGAAACAGTATGGTTTCTTGGTGAAGACCAGTCTCTGACACAATGGTGAGAATAAATAGCTCAGAGAACGCTAAGTGAAGTTTGGAAGCACGATGTGGTACTTCTTATACAGACAAAATTCTACACAATGTATATTCAAGCATAAACTGAGTTCTGCCGTGATCTGAGTTCAGAGCCAGCAGTGGCTGAAAGGAGAACCCTGATATTTTGTATTATTTGCTTCATATTCCATAGTATGTTTTATCAGTAAAAACTAAAGTTATTCTGATTATAAAAGTAACGTGTTCATTTTAGAAATGGGATACAACACCAAGTAAAAATATATTTTTAAATTATCCTTCATTTCACAATATGATACAGCCATTGCTAATATACTTTTTAATTGCCTTCCACAAAATTTTTCTGCACAAAATACATTCTATGTTTTACAACATTAGAATTGAAAGTGAAACATATATTAGGGTAAACCATAAGAAAATATTGATCTTTAACACTTTTTAATTATGTGTTATCACAGAAAAGCGTGGTTGATCTTTCTCCATTGCTAGTGGGAGTGGGAGTCTTGGGATACTGTTGAATAAACATTTCTGGAGGCCCCCATGGGAGGACGAGATGTGGTCAAAAGCTTTATTTTTATGGAGTTACATCTCTGGGTTCCTAAAGACCCATTTTCCTTAATCGAGTCCTGGAAGACGTGCTGCTGGGGATTCAGTAGAGCCAGAAGCAAAGCCAGTGTCCACAGCTTCCATTCCAGGGTGGAGCTGGGTCTGGTTTCGCATGAGGCTAGTTGCAGTCCATTAGCCCACTGTGTGGGGTCCACATGCCTGTGGGCGAATGCAGGGCCCCATGAGGCCCCATAGTTAAGCTTAACATGCCAAGACGCAAGAGGACAAGAGAGTGCACCAAGAGAGTGAACTTCTTTGTGTAGAAGATTAAATATCTCAAATCTTCCTGTGCTTGCAGTGGCCACACCTACTCTGGCCAATGTCCTGTTTGCAGATGTGACTGACAGACAAGTACCTTCCCATGTCACCCAGACTTTCATGGGCGTGTGTCTGTTCTTCCTCTGTCCAGTCCCTTCCCCCAGCGATCGGTGGGGAATAGACCTGGGGAGTGTTAAGCTGCAGCTTCCTGGCAAAGCTGCACAAAGGACATGCCTTTAATATTTGGCCTTTCCTTTGCTCCTTTCCAGTCATTCATAACAAGATTAATTTACAACAGTATCATAAGAAGGGCAATTAATATGGTTTACAGTAACAGAGGATAAAACTAAAGAGCAAAATATGTTTCATCAATCAGAAAATTAAAGTCATATCATATTTAAAATATGTAGTATAGAAATGATTAGCCTCTGATAATTCCTGTTTTATATAAACAAGGTTTCTGATATCATTTAATAGCATTAGGTGATGAAGAAATTAATTAGTAAGCCTGCTTCTTTAAATCGCCTTTCATTAAAGTTCTTGGAAATAAATGTAATAATTATTAAAGTGCCTGGAAAACAATACTCAGATGAGAAGACCACACAGATAAGCAAGTAATTTTTTCAAAATATCAAAGTTACTTATAATAAACAAAAATCATATTTTAATTAAAAGTAGAGAATAAACCTTCAAAATAGCTATTTTATAGGTAACTATGTTTTGATGTAATGAACATGTTGAAATGTCAAGTTTATGGGAAATGAGCTAATGTCTATAATATTAAAATTATAACTTAATAAAAAAGTTAATGATGTTTAAATTTGGCAAAGGTAGCTATTTCATTACTTACCTAATGTTTTCCTAATTTTATAGTATATTATAGAACGATATGAAATAAGTTTTTTCTATAACAAGCCAAAACATACAGCAAATTACTACCTTAAATAGCCTCTTGTATAGTACCTAATTCATTGAATTAATCTTTTTTTTTAAATATATTTTATTGATTTTTTACAGAGAGGAAGGGAGAGAGATAGAAAGCCAGAAACATCGATGGGAGAGAAACATCGATCAGCTGCCTCCTGCACATCTACCACTGGAGATGTGCCCGCAACCCAGGTACATGCCCTTGACTGGAATCGAACCTGGGACCCTTCAGTCCGCAGGCCGACGCTCTATCCACTGAGCCAAACCGGTTTCGGCCATTGAATTAATCTTATTTTATTTGAAAAGAGTAATGATGCTTTAAGCAGAAATACAATTTGCTAAAATTTTATTGAGCCTGCTTTTCTTTCTTAAATTTCTTTATATTTAACTTATTGTAGTGAAAATTTCACAACTTGGTGATTTTTCCAGTTTATCCTATCATTTTCTGTTCTAAAAAATTATACTTTTAAAGTCATTCAACTGACAGCAATGAAATATAGCACAAGCATCTGTCAAAATAGGAAGTTCTATGTTTTTATCAAAAGCCTTGATAATATATATTTTAGCCTATAAAAAATACATTAGACTAAATACTGAATGATTTGGTAAATAAGGAAAGCACTATTTATTTACTGACTATGCAAATTATTTTAAAATCTATTTTTAGAAATTTTAGAGGCCTACACCAGCCTAACCTTTCATTTAACAGATGAAAATACTGTACACCACAGAGTTTCAGTGACCTGATTGAGTTCTATTTCTTTGTTACTAGTTTCCCTGCTTTTTCTTGGCTTTCCATTTCTGGAATTGACTTAGGTTTCTTTGTGTCTTCAGCTTTTTGATAAGCATAATAAAAATGATTATTATGTGGTTTGTCCAGTTTGTTCTTGTTAATTCAGGAACAACATTTCTCTGTGTCTTTTTCTAATCTACCTAAAAGTGGAAACACACCAACTATGCTGTCATATAAATAAAAGTCCTCATTTATTTTTTAATAGCAAATATAAAGTCACACAGTGAGAAAGTGTAAACAATAGAATAAGGCACAAATTGCAAATGTTAGTTCTTTACATTCTGAAATGTCATGATGTTATTGAGATGTCTGAAGTAGGTTTCCTCAACCTAATAAGAAGGATTTTTTTTTCTCATAGGGAAGCCCATTAGACTTTGAAGCGTGGGAACATGCCAGCTTTGGCTATTGCTCCTTGAATTTAAAAACATTTGTACAGCATCAGTCATTCTCACTCATAAACTTAAAAGCAGAGCATGAAATTAATATCTGTAATTTTGAGTCCGAGTTTTTGTTTACCATTGGAGGTGAGGGGCCTAGAAAAGGGGGAATTTTTTTGTCTCTTCCTCTCAAGTTTCTGCTTCCAATTAAGATTCTTTCCTCTTTACTCTCATTCTTTCATTGGTTCATGTTGCTTAGCTTTTCTTTATTGTTAGGGATAGTCTGCTTGTCTTGTTAGATGTCCTTGCATTTATGATAGTTCCAAAGGACCTTAGCATGATGATATCCTAAAAGAATTGGTGGGGAAATCTACTCTTTGGGTTTTTATTATTTTTATGTTGAGCCACCTTCTGATTCCTCAGTCTGGTTCTCTACCAGTACAACCATATTCTTATAATTTTGAGGATTTTGCCTCCTAAAGATGTATCCATTTTGGGAGGAGACATGGAGGATGATGGGGATAGGATTATGTGCTGACCCAAGCACAGCTGTCTTGCACTGCTAGTTTTAGAAACTATTGTATAAAATTGGACCTTTTTGTTGTTTTCTATTGCTTAAAATTTGCTGTTTATTTGTTTATATTTAGTTACTGTAAAACAAATATGCTATTTTTGGACTTTATCTTACCTTGATATTATGCATATTGCTTTGGGATTTTGCAATTAAAAGTGGCATTAAATCATATATTAAAGGTAACTTAGTTTTCTTAAAATGATTCATAGATTTATTTACCAACATTTTTAATTATGTCTCTAGTATTACATTTGGATTATGATTCTTTTAACTGCAGAGTTGAGATGATACGGTCAGTTTACATATCCATTTTCATTAGCCTTTTACTCCACTTGCCATTTCTTCTTGTGTTTCTTTTTAATTATGTTAATGGATATTCCTATCTTTGTCAGGATGTTTGCTAAAGTCACTTTTCATAATGGCAAGTACTTTAAATATGCTTTAATTTCTTTCCTGTGGTGGCAGGTCAAAATAGGACTACACATATTTGTGTTTCATTCTCTATCACTCTTACGTTGTGTGTCCTTTAAAATTAAAACTATATTTTATTCTCTCTCTGGTTATTTCTTTAATATGTAATAGTATGCATTCTCTACTGAGTTCTAGTTTACACAGGCGGTTAATTTTTCAGATTTAATGTCTCAACTCTCCAGCAGAGTGCACGGGAAAGCTTCAGAAGCATAGTTAGTTGAATAATTGAACCAACTCTACAAAGTGCTAAAACCAGCTATTGCATCTGGTGAAAATTCTTGCAATTGCACTTTACATTTAAAATGCAGAACCTGCTTAGATACAAAAGAAATCCCCAGTCCTTAATATCCATTTGATTCTCTATAGCAAGAACATAAGTGAATTTGAAAATAATCTTCGTAAAATAATTGATTTATTACTAAACATACACAATTCTCTCCCAAACAATGGATGAAGATGAATTACAGTATATATTGAGAATCACAATCATACCAAAACAATTTTGTAATAACACATTTTAGACATTTCTTACCTACTAAAATATTCAAACTGATTTTACATTGTATGTGAAGTCTATATGCCAAAATATACACATTTGAAAAATACAATTTCTAAAATAATTACAAAAAGAAAATAATGCCAAGTGGGTAAAATGATATAACAAAATCAACCCTGACTACTCAATATCTTGTATTATAGAGATTTAATTTAGATTACTAAAGGAGAAATAAGGAGTGTGATTCATTTTTAATATTCGTACTTAAAAATAATTAATGTATGTGTTTTTATTAATCTAAACCTATGCTCATTGATCAATAAAAGTGAAATATGACTTGAGTTGTATAAAAAACATTTTTGTAATGTTTCAAGAGTGTCATGGATAGAGCAAAGCTAATTTTCTAGAAGATAATGTTAGTGTAGGTAGCTAGTTAGTTATTAACAAAGGAAGGGAGCAAATGGACTCAGACATTAAGCCTAATTAACTAGGGAGCTGAAGCAAATGTGAAGGCTGATTTCCTAGGAAGCTGCACATGCTCCCCAGGAGGCAGCCGCACTGCCATAAGGGGATTCCTATCCCTTCCTTCCAAGTAGTGAGACTGGACAGGCTTTCCAATGTCCCCAGGGACCACAGGAATACAACAGTGGCGGATGTGCTCAGTGGTTAGAGTGTCGACCCGTGCACCAACGGGTTGTGGGCTTGATTCCCAGTCAAGGGCATGTACCTGGATTGCAGGTTTGATCCCTGGCCCTGGTCTGGGCACCTGCAGGAGGCAACCAACCAAAGTGTCTCTTTCATCACATGCACAGGAGAAACCAGATGACAAGACAAAACTTGGAGGCGTGCCCACTAGGAGCCAAATGATGCCATAAAGTGGAGGAGCCTAGCCGGGGAAAATCTGGGGAAAGAATCGGATAGGATAAGGGCAAACCCAGAAGATCCAGGAAAGGGATTGGATAGGACAAGGCCCAGCACAAGCCTGGAAAAACCCAGAAGTAGGTTGGATAGTTTGAAAGAAAGCCTGCTTGTTCTCAAAAACCAAAAAAAAATATATGTAGAATCATTAAGGACCTCGGAGCAGTTCCTACTAGAGCCTGCCCACCCTTTACTAGTACATCTGGGTAAGTTTACCCAGTGACAAATGATTACTAGAATTAGTCAGGTGATCTCATTGTAAGGTACAAATATGTCAACTCAATATATTGTACACATGAAACTAATATAATTAACATAACATTGTATACCAACTATAGTTAAAAAAATAAAAAAAACGCATGCACCTTAATACTAGTATATAAAAACAAATATATATTTGAATTACCTGACTTCTACTTCAAAGATCAAATATTTCTTTATTCTCTTATTTATAAAATATTTATTTAGTTGTTACTATTAGGTAGTGTGCTTGTTTTGGGATACACACACACACAAACACACTCACAAAACAAACAAACAAAAACAAAAGAAAACAAGTAAAAGATGGTCCTGACATTATAAAGCTAATGGTGTATTTTAGAGTTGACTGACAATTAGTAATTACACTATGGTATGCTACCTGCCAAGGTAGAGGAACTATAGCATGCTAAGGTGGCACACAGAAGGTATAGCCTATAGCCTATAAGGTGAAGAGACACAGGGATTCCAGGAGTAACATAAGTAATGGAGCAGGCTTGAGAGAAATAAGGAGTGTGATCCGTTTTTAATATTTGTGATGCAGTGAGAGATTTTAAGAACATTTAGTATGATTCCATTTTGTAGAAGAGATAATGGGTTAGAGAGAAACTAGAAAGATTAAAAAAAAATAGGTGGAGAAAACCTTACAAACTATCATCAGGATTTGTGGCTTTTACCTTAAGCTCAGAGGGAAAATATACGAAAGGTTTATGGAGCAGAGTGGCATGGCTATATTTGCATTACAAAGATCATTCTGATCTCAGTGTGAAGTGTGGATTAGAGGGAAGCAAAACTGGAGATAATGGGATTATTCAGAAAACTGTTTTTTTTTTTTTTTTTTAAAAAGAAAGCTGTTTAGTTAATCCAGGGAATGAGTATCCTATGTTTTCAGAAAAATTTATGTGTTGAATAAGTGGGACTTTGTAATTTATTAATAAATCATGATAGGAAAAGCTGGTGTAAATGATAATGATAGAAAGATGGTACTCAAGCCCGGCCTGTGTGGCTCAGTGCCTGAGTGTCAACCCATACACCAAGTGGTCACTGGTTAGATTCCAGGTCAGGGGACATGCCTGGGTGTCCGGTTCAATCTCCAGTAGGCGGCCTGAAGGAGGCAGCAGAAAAGGAAAATTGCAATCATTTTTGTAATCAAGATTCATAGACTTTGTAAAGCATAAAACTTAACATGGCAAAAAGTTGTTAAATATGTGGGTTGAGCATTAGCATTAATATTACTCTGTTTGATTTCAAGTCATCAAGATACAGATGATTACTGAAGCCACCATGATAATGAATGACTTCCCAGGAAATATAAAGGGACCCAGTTCTTGGAAGGAACTCTGAAGATCAATCTTTCACACATGTGTTTAGGAAGTGAAGCTTATAAAAGGACATTGAAGAAGATAAATCAAAAGCGTATATTGTAGCTAGAACTACAGAATCAGTTTGGAGAATAAATGTTAAGAGTATTAGACACTGGATAAATCAGGTAGGAATAGTACTGAGAAAAGTTTATTGGATGTAATAATCAAGAGGGCGTTGATGGTTTTAGAGCAATATAAGTACTATAAATCACATTGTAATAGTTTAAGAGGTGAGTAAGAGGTGAAGACATAGAGATGATATATATAGTACATTCTTTCATAATTACTGTGCAAAAGAGATAGCCAATGCAGTCATTGTGAACAGTAAGATGTTTAAAGAAAACTTCCTTTAAAGTGAGAGCGAGATGAGTATGTTTAC
>NW_006287918.1:270717-272312 GCF_000327345.1 Myotis davidii | reverse complement strand
AAAGAGAAATGCTATACAGGAGGTAGAATGAGGTTCCGGCGAACGTTCTTGTCCAGTGGGTGAGATGCAGAGCATAGGTGGACAGAGTTGCTTTAAATAGGTTCAAACCCTCTACTCTGCTATAACCAAAGGAAGGGAGAATATAATAAATCAAAGTGCAAATATGTTTGCAGATTGGAAATGGAGTTGAGGGAACTCTCACCCAATGATTTCATTCTGTAAAATCAGTGTAAAGATAGGCTCATGAAATGTGTTTGTGTGCATCTAGATTTTGACATTAACTGTTCTTTCTGAAGTATAAATTAAACTCAATTTATTGAACAACCTAGGTTAGAATTCTTGTTGTTTCTCCATTTAGCTTTTATCTTTCTATACTTGAGAGGCAAGAAAAATGAAAAATCATTAGGCCAACATACAGGTAAATGCAGCCTGGTCTAGGGCTCTCTGAGGAACGGACTGCCATACTGTGAGACAAGGTTTCAAAGTTCTGTGTTCTCTTTTCCTTATTTGTAAAAGGGAGGCGGCTTGAGGGAATGTTCTAGGTACAGTTTTATATAGTACAAGATATTTTGGGGGCTAATTCCATTTTTAAACTTAGAAGTCTAATTGATCATAATTGCCATATAAAAGATATACAGCTTCACCAACTATGACATTTGTCCCTCTCTGTCGATTTATTTTACTTAGCTCCCTGTCTTCACTGCAACATTATTTATAATTCCCAAAGAAGCTGATTCTTACAGCTTCCATTCTTTTCCTTGGTTCTAGACACTATACAGAAATAACTGGATGACTAGAGGAGTCCTCAATATATCATGTTTTATATAAAAAAGCACACATCAACAAAAATCAAATGTTACTAATTCCATATCAAAGATGAGGAACAAAAATGTTCACATTTCTATTATATGGAATTACAGATTCTTGGTAAGACTTGAAGGATATTAATATTGTACAAAGTGTTTCATTTTACCAATCAGAGAATTTAGAAATAATTTTACAGTTGAGTATATTTCTATTACTAAAAATAGCAGTCAAATTACATTCAGTAGGTTTCTGTTAAGTCTTCTTGCATTTTTTTCCTTTTCTGTCTCCATCCTCTGCCTATGTGTGCATACCCATGTTCTCATTTAAATTTAAAGCGCTGTTTGAATTTATTTTTGCATTTTTCCTGTCAATAATTGTGAAGGAACTGCAAGTAGTGGACACTAAATTATTTTTACTATATATGTAATGTTTCTAATAGATATTTCAAAAGATTTCAAAGAAAGCTATTTACCTATTTTAAATTATTTGACACTATCTACACTAATAAAAGAGAAACATGGTAATTGGCGTACGACCGCTACCCTTCCCATTGGCTAATCAGCGAGATATGCAAATTAACTGTGAGCCAAGATGGCGGCCGGCAGCCAGGCAGCTTGAAACTAACATGAGGCTTGCTTGCCTCAGTGAGGGAGGACTCCAACGTTCCCCGCCTACCGCTGCAGGCCTCTGAGCAGGCAGTTTAAGAAACTCTGTAACAAATACCACCGGATTTCAGCCGGCAGGATTGCAACATTGTAAGCAAAGGCCAGAAACCTACTTTCAGCCGC
>NW_006287918.1:239410-269054 GCF_000327345.1 Myotis davidii | reverse complement strand
CTGTGTGTGACATGGGGCTGTGCCCCAACCCCCTGATTGGCCCTGCTCTGTGCATGACAGGGGGTGGCGCCGCAACCTCCCCATCGACCCTGCCTTGAGTGTGACGGGACGGTGCTCCAACCCTCCAATTGGCCCTACCCTGAGTGTGACTGAGAATGGCATCGCAACCTCCCAATCCCCCTTCTCTGTGCATGACAGGGGGCAGTGCCCCAAGTCCCCAATCAGCCCTGCTCTGAGCCTGACCAGGGGCTGCACCTAGGGGTTGGGCCTGCACTCTGCCACCCAGGAGCAGGCCTAAGCCAGCAGGTCATTATCTCCCGAGGGGTCCCAGACTGCGAGAGGGCACAGGCTGGGCTGAGGGACCTCCCCTCCCCCCTGAGTGCACAAATTTTTGTGCACCGGGCCTCTAGTTTTTAATATTTGACATTAAAATGGATGATCATATTAAACAAATACATTTTCATCAGGAAAAAAAATGTTGAAAAATAAATACAAGAACTATGATGCTTACATTCCTAAATTAGTCACAGGAAACTGGGACTATTTCACAATATTATCTATATAATAAAAGCCCAGCAACTGTTAGTGCTGAATTACCAGAACGGCCAGTTGCTATGAAGTGCACTGAGCACCAGGGGACGGACACTCAACGCAGGTCACTGCCCCACCAGGGACACTGACCCCTGGTGGTCAGTGCACTCACACAGCTGGAGCGCTGCTCAGCCAGAAGCCAGGTTTATGACTGGTGAGCACAGCAGCAGTGGCGGGAGCCTCTCCTGCCTCCATGGCAGCGCTAAGGAGCAGCAAGCCAAGTGGCAAGGAGCGAGCAGGCGGGCGATTAGGAGTGAGAGGTCCCGGATTGCGAGAGGCTGCAGGCTGGGCTGAGGGACCCCTGCCCCCTGCATGAATTTTGTGCATCAGGCCTCTAGTATATACATAAAATCATATTCTTATTTTTAAAAAATAATGTTTTAGTCTTAATCCTGACATTTAAAAAAGTGCTAACAGATACTTTTGCTCCCATTGCTAGTCCTGCTTTTGTGAGTATGTTTAGAATGAGGAGGGCTCTCTCAGCATTGGTAATGTATTCCTTTTGAGGAATGCTGTAAATAGGTTGCCTTGGGAAGTACTTAGTCTTATTGAATAATATGTCAATGCCAGCTATCTCTTATAAAATTCTTGATTTCTCTGGGAAATGTGTTCATTTGTGTGGCTTTTAGATAAATCACTTTGGAGAAAGGTCAGGAGGCATTTCAGCTCTTTTTCATTGCTTTTGTTGAAAGTGATATGGGCACCCAGGATTCCACTGGGAACTTTAGATGAATCAGACAGTCGAAAAGGTTTCTGAAAATATACCTAAATCCCTTAGTACAAATAGTGTAAACCTATAAAATACTCAGAAAAAAATATAATATAATAAACTAATTTCTAAAATGAATTAACTAAAACTAAAAGGGGAGTAACTAAAACATGTATGTAGATTTTTAGTACAAATAAAGTACTTAAAGAGTACAGAAAACTTACCTACCATACATCTGCCCTCAATTACATCCTCTTTAACAGTCAGAAACATCTGCCTGGAAGCAGAGAATGGGCAGGAGATTTTACTCACAATTAATAAAACACCAGAAATCCACTTTAAAGTATAGTCATGTGTCCCATAATGACGATGTTTTAGTGAGTGGCAGATTGCATGCAGGATGGTGGTACCATAAGATTACAACAAAGCTGAACAATCCCTGTCACCCAGTGATGTCACAGTTGTCATGACAGGATGGGGAATACATTACTCATAAGTTTGTGGTGATGCTGATAGAAAAAAAACCTGTGCTGACAATTATATAAAAGTGTATCACATACAACTATGACAGCACGTGATACTGAAAATGATAACAAATGACTATGTTACTGGCTTAGGTACTTACTATTCTATACATCTTATTGTTATTTCAGAGTGTACTCATTCCATCTATAAGAAAGGTTGCTGTAAAACAGTATGCTGTGTTACACAGGCAGCGCTTCGTACATCTTTTGTACATCATGTGTTGATTGCATTATTTTCTCTTCTGCTTGATTTAGTTAGTCTTGTTTTTTGTTTTTGTTTTGTTTTTATTTTTGTGCAGTAACATGCCACACAAGCTAGCAGCCAAGGATTGATGAATATACCACATAGGCCACGTGTGTAGTTGAATACACAATCAAGGCTTGTGAAAGTATACACTATGACCTTAACAAAAGACAAAATCTCCTAATGATCCATTTTTCAGATCAGGTTTTTGTCATTAAGTAGCACTTGACTATATAAAAACATGGAATCAATGAAATAAGATCAACATTAGAATTAAAAGATTAACAGTTAATAATAAACTTAATAATAAATTATGAATAATGCACAGACTATTGTAATATTATTAATGTACAAATACTTGATGTATAGTTTTGCCAAAGGTGATAATTGGAAGAGAAGAAAGAAAAAGTATATAATAACATAAAAGATTATGATTTAGGAGAATTAATCTATAGATAATAGAAAGAATTAATTAATAAGCTATCAAACATGAGTAGAAAAATGAATAAATAGAAAACCACCTTTTTGCATAAAAATAGAAGACTGAACATTCTCAAAAATTAAATATGCTAGGAGTAATACATAATTTGAAATTCCTAAGGCAATGAGAGATTATGTTTTCCACCTTATAGTAAAACATCAGAATACAGAAGACAAACAGAAGATCTTATAATAAACTAGAGGCCCAATGCATGAAATTTGTGCAAGGGACTCGGCCCTTGGAGCTGCAGCAGCTTGCCTCAGCCCTCACAGCCCCAGCTTCTTCTGGAAGGACGTCCGGAAGGTCGTTTGGCTGTCCAGTTTAATTAGTATATTATGCTGTTATTATTATAGATTAGTATAATCTACCAGGATCATTGCTCTGAGGAAGAGACATAACAGACAGGTTCATCCAGTCACTGGATAACAGCATAAAACAGAATTCACCCAACTGTTACATCTATTATAAAAACTGAATTGATCTGCATCTGTTTTTGTTTGTTTCATTTTTATTATCTTCTGATAAATAAATGCAATTACCATAAAAAAGGAACAAAATATAATTATTATTTAAGCAATCCAAGTGTCCAAGTACAGATTAATAAACAAAATGTTAACATACACATGATAAAGTAGTATTCAGCCTTACATGGTAGGAAATTCTGTCATAAACTATAACATGCATGAACCTTGAGAAATTATACTAAGTGAAATAAACCTCACACAAAACATACAAATACTATCTGATTCCACTTCTAAGAGAGAACTAATGTAGTCAAAATCATAGAGATAGAAAGTAGAATGATGGCTGCCAGTGCCTAGGTAAAAGGGAGAATTAGGATTTCCTATTTAATGGTTATAAAATTCAGTTTAAGAAAATGAAAAAAATGTTCTTGAGAGGAATATTGGTGAAGATTACACAACAATGTGAATGTATTTAATGCCACTAAGCTATATATTTAAAAATTGTTAAAATAATATATTTTATTTATGTATTTTTTCCTGGTTGAGTAAAATAATTGTAGGCATTAAATAAAAGCAACCTCATAATTTCTGACTTAAAGATATATTAAAATAATGATTCAATTTGCAAAAACCCAAATTTACATTTTTAATATACTTTTTTTTAGATGTAACGATAGCTTATTCAACCAGTAAAATAGTGTGATTTTTAGGAAGAACATTCCCAAGTAGAAAAAAAGAAATCTATGTGTATATTATTTAACACTGATAAACTAGAGAAGACAACTTTTTTATTAAACCAAAATTCGTCAGTTGTTCTGCTTGCAAAGAATTATCTAAATTATGTGAACTTACAATCTGTGGGTTTTCAGAGTTAGTTTCTATACTAATATTTCTTCCCCTACCCGCCTCACAAAACACACACATTGAAAGTAAGTTTCAATTTACATAATTTCTGGAAATTTTAAGAATATTTAATATATGTAAACACTTACTTATGTCTAAGCCAATCACAATAGAACTCCTTAAAGAGATTTTATTAGCTAATTTGTAATTCCATGTAAGTTAGAAAGATATTACACTCTCAGAAAATCTGTGGTACAGGGCATTCTGCATTGCAGATATTTAAATAAACAAAAAACATAGAGAAAGCTTAAAGCTTCAATTCTAAAATTATAGCCATGAGTCCAGAATAAACACAGAAATACAGAAATTCTAAGTCTATTCATTTTCCAGAGGGCCTAAATTTCATCATTAATTTGAGATCAAAAGAAACAAATGTAAGACTAACAAACTCTGAAAGCACTCTGTTATCTTTCACTCAACGAAGTCTCAATAACCCATCAATCCATTAATAGGCATTGCCAAATGATCAGACCATAAGAGCAAAAGTAGCAGATACCAGCAATCTTGTTATTTTAAAAAGAAGCAAAATTAATTTCTTATTCTGTTACCAAAAGGCATGATCATTACTCCACTATGAGAAGGAATGAAGTATTGACACATGGTATATGTGGAGAATTTTTAAAATATTATGCTAAGTGAAAAAAGCCTGTTACAAAGTACCACATATTGTATGATAACATTTATATGAAATGATCAGAATAAGGAAAACTATAGATACAGGAAGTGCCTTAGTGTTTGCCTAGGGCTGAGGTTGGGGAAAGTGGAAAATGACTGCTAATAGAATAGGTATAATATTTGGGGGCTTATATAAATGTTCTAAAATTAAATTGTAATGTTTGCACAATATGTGTATATTAAAAACTGAAGTTGTATATTTTATTTTTTATTTATAAATTTCTTCTTGCTTTATTTCAGTATTCTTAACAAATAAGATTGTATATATTTTGGTGTACAACATGATATTTTGATAGACATATGCTTTGTAAATGATTATCATAATCAAGCTAATTAACATTCCCATTACCTCACAAGGTAAGTCTTTTGTGGGTAGTAGGAACATTTAAATCTACTCTCCTAGCAATTTTCAGGTATAGAATACTGTATTATTAACTATAATTACCCTGATGTACACTAAATAGTATACTTTCCATGGCTGAATTTCATAGTTTGTAAATATATTTCTATAAAATTATAAAAAATATTTCATATAAGCCTTATCTGCTATCCTTCTACCCTGATTTAAGTAGTTGATTTTTAATACTTTCATCAAAAATTATTTTTTTAATATCTATCTCACACTACTAGAATAAGCTAAATGGGAGTAGAAATTTTTATATACTAGTATATATTATCCATTGCGTAAAAATGTGTAAAAGTGTGTCTAGGGTACAATAAATGTGTTTAATGTGTAAATTAGGGTTAAAATTTAAAAATAACAATATATAAACACCAACAAGCCACTTAAAGTAAAAATCTAAGAATGTAAATCTGAGTTAAAATATGCTAATAAAATCAAATGCAGAAAATATGATATATTAATTTTATACTGTGAAAGATGATAAAAATATATGTGTATATACAGGGTATAAAATATTTACTACAATCACTCTAATTAGAATATTCCCAAAATTAAAAGTGATTTTAAATGCAAAGTCTCTACAGAGGCCCAGACAGATTCACTAGTGAATTCTATCAACATTTAAGCAATATATTATCTCAAATATTTATAATCTCTTTCAGAACATAGGTACACACAGAATACTTTCTACCTATTCTATGAGACCAGTATCACCCTAATACCAAAAGTAAATAAAAACATTACAAGAAAAGAAAATTACATCAATATATTTCAGGAAATAGATATAAAACTCTTCAACAAAATATTAGCAGATAGAGTAAAAAACAAACAAATTTATAGATAGAATTATACAACATGACCATGTAGGATTTACTCTAGGTATGCAAGACTGATTCAACATTTAAAAATCAAATAATGTCATAAATTACACCAACAGGATAAAAGTTACATGATCATTTCAATAGAAGCAAAAAAGCATTTGACTAAACCCAATACTCATTTATGATAAAAATACTCAGTAAAGTAGGACTAGAGCGGAAGTTTCTCAACTTGATAAAAACTACCTACAAAAAATCTATAGCTAATATTATACTTAATCTTGAGAAACTTGAAGCTTTCCCATAAGATGAGGTATAAGGCAGGATATTCTCTCCCTATCATTGTCAGTTCTTCCCAACTTGATCAACATTTTCAATGCAATCCCAATTGAAATCCCAGGAAGTTATATTGCAGATATTATCCAACTGATTCCAAAGTTTAGAGAGGCAAAAGACCCAGAATATACAAGAAAATATTGAAGGAGATGAACGAATTTGGAAGATTGATACTACCTGAATTCAAGACTAAATATAAAGCTACAGTAATAAAGATCATGTAGTGTTGGAAAAAGAATGAACAAAGAGATCATCAGAATAGACACCCCAGAAATAACCCATCCTAATATATAAAAACCCCGGGTCCGTAACGACTGAGTGAACACCAGAAGTCAGTCCTGCAGTCAGTGCTGGATTGCCTGGTGACTCAGCACTGACTGCCGCCAGAGTGGGTGCAGTGACTCAGCACTGACTGCCGAGGGGGTTGCAGATCAGGTCCGGAGAGAGGCCAGGAGAGAGAGGCAGGGTCTGATCTGCAGCCTCCGTGGCAGCTATTGATCAGCCATTGCCTCTCTGTTTCTCTCTGGGCTTTGCCAGCAGCCCCTCCTAGCTTTGTCTTTCTCTCCGGGCCTCCACAGGGGCTGCTGATCAGCCCCACCTCTCTGATCAGTCCTGGAGATAGGCCCAGAGAAACTAACTGGCATAGAAACCAACCAATCAGAAGCAAATCTGGGTGAACTGTGAGGAGTCAATGGCTGCCTAGGAGACAGAGCTTTTGACTGACTGGCTTAGAAACCAACCCCAAAGGGTCCCCAATTGGAGAGGGTGCAGGCTAGGCTGAGGGGAAACGACGCCCCCCCCTGCACAAATTTCATGCACTGGGCCACTAGTATAAGTATTGTCAACTAATATTTGATGAAAAACCAAAGTTAATGCAATTGAAGGGAAAAAAAAGTCTCTCTTCAAAAAATGGAGCTGAAACATCTGGACATCCACATCCCAAAAGATGACTGCCACAGTTCATCTTAGGCTCTTCAGAAACATAAACTCAAAATGGATCTCCTGGAAGACAACAGGAGAAAAACATGTGACCTTGGGTATAACAATGTCTTTTTAGATGCCAAAGCTGCATTCCATAAAAGAAATCACAGATAGTGGATTTAATTAAAATTAAAATTTCTGCTTTGGGTAAGACAATGTCAAGGTATGAGAAGGCAATCCGCAGACTAGAAGAAAATATTTTCAAAAGGCACATCAAATAAAGTACAGTTAACCAAAATATGCACAGTACTCTTAAAAATTCAATAATAAGGAAACAACAACCTGATTAAAAAATGAGCCTAAAGTATTAACAGACATCTCACTAAAGAAGAAATACATGAGATGGCAAATAATCAGCTGGTAAGATGTGCCTAATTATGCCATCAAGAAATGCAAATAAAACAACGAGATATTACTACACGCCTATTAAAATGGCCACAATCTGGAACACTAACATCAAATTATGGTAAGGCTGTGGAGCAACATGAAAACTTATATTGCTGATAGGAATGCAAAACTCTGGAAGACAGTTTGGTCCTTTCCTAAAAACTGAACATACTTTTACCATAGACTCCAGCAATTGCATGCCTTAGTATTTAGCCAAAGGAGTAAAAAAAATTTACATCACACAAAAACCTACACATCAATGTTTATAGTAACTTTATTAGTAATTGCCCCACTTTAAGCAGCCAAGATGTTCTTCAGTAGGTGAAAGGATTGATAAATTGTAATATATACAGGCAAATATTATTCAGCTATGAAAAATAAATGAGACATCAAGCCATAAAAATACATGGGGGGGACTTTAAATGCATATTACTTAAATGAAGAAAACCAATCTGAAAAGGGTATGTATTGTATGAGTCCAGGTATGCAAGCTATGCATTTTGGAAAAGCCAAAACTACTGAGAAAGTAAAAAGATCAATGGTTGGTAGTGTTGGGGTACAGGAAGAGTAATGAACAGGCAGAGCATACAGGAGTTTTAGAACAGTGGAAATAGTATGTGTGATACCATAAAGATAGACACATGTCATTATTATTTCCCCCAACAGATAAAATATAACATCTAGAGTGAACAGTAATGTGAATTTTGTATGATTATGATGTATCACAGGAAATTCATCAGCTGTAAAAAGAAATGTGCCACAATGATAGGGGATGTTCATAATGTGGGAGTGCAGGGGTACACAGGAAATTTTGTTGTGAATTTAAAACTGCTCTAAAAAATAAAGGCAACCCTCCCCCCCCCCCCCCCCCCGACACACACACACACACACACACACAAAATCCAAAATAGCTACACTTGTTATGAGATACAGCGTTCCATTATTGGTCATATCAATTAGAGAAAACAACAATGTAATATTTACTTAAATTATACTATTTATAAGAAAAGGTTAACACTATGAAACCTTAGTGTTAGAGAATACTTTTTTGGAAACATTATTCCCTATGTATGTCATTTTTATAGCTTTAGTGTCAATTTAAAAAATAATAAAAACTCCCATTATTTAATATTAATTTTTTGCCAGGCACGGAGGTATATTTTACGTGTGCCTTTTAATCATTTCAGCAAGTTAGAGAATACGATTTGCAATATTTTACAGTAACTTGTGTAAGCCCTGAGCTAGCCGGAGGCAGAGACAGCAGAGCCCCTGGTCTATGCAACTCCTAGTCCCAGAGTTCATCATCACTGTCGTGTTCTAGCATCCAAAGATTTTATTATCTGAATTTAGTATAATAAAATAATTAGTGCACAAAGGAAACTTGAAATAGTCTACTATATGAGAACTAGCTCACCAATCATTAGAACGTAGTTCAATTCAAAGCCTTGAAAGCTAATAACCAAAGAATTACTGAAAATATACTGAAGTTAATGGTCTCCTTAATAAGGAAAGGAGTTACTTGTTGCACTAACAATACATTTTGACAATATAGAAAAAAAAACATCAAAAGTTAAAAAGAAAATGGTAAATTATAAAAAAAAACAATGGAAAATGAAAAGTGATCATTACAAATGGCTACATTATTTGGTAAATTCCACAAGATTTCAGAAAAAAAATTCAAAATAGAATTTAAAAAGAGAATTAACTGGTAAAGTACATACAATAATGGTGATATATAAGAGTATTATACACCATTATTTAGAAATATATTCATCATGAAAAAATAAAGGTGATTAATTAGACATCAATCTAAAGTTTATGAACAGGAGAGGAGCCCATTTCAAACTGTAAGAAACTTAAATACACTTTAAAAAACAATGTAAGATGTTTACTGCCGGGGTTCTTGTCCCAGCATCAAGAAGGGTTCAGGAACCTGGAAAAGGCTGTGCGTAGATGACACAGAAATCCAGAGACTAATAAAGAGTCTGGAGACTGAGATATAATTTTGAAAGGCATTGGGGGTCAGAGGACCTTCAGCTAAAGGAACTGAAGACTCCCCCCTTGTCTAGGACCCTTGCTTTTATTAACATAATTTGTCCTAAGGCAAGGTGGAGATAATACACTTCAAAGGGTGAGGTTCAAAGGGTACAGAAGCATTGTCAGTTTGGGGAATAGCCTAAGGCTGTTCAGGTGTTTGGCCAGTAGGAGGCAATAACATATAGATTAAGATGCCCTTTAACTGTCTGCAGCCACAATCAGTTTCCTATTCAGGTCTTGGGAAATGCCTTTAGCCATTCCCAACAGGTGACTACATGTGTGACTCAACCCTGTGGAGTCCCCAAGTCTCATCAACCTTTTGATGAAACTCTTGAAATGATGACATGCTGGAATTGGTCAACGGCAGTTTACCTTTTCACAAAATGTCTATTATAAAAGATCAGTATTTAAGTAACCTGCATAGATTCACATTTTTGGACAATTTCCACATATATAATTGGGGGGAAATTGATCAGAGGGGACAAATATCAATTTAAATTCAGAGATGACATAGCTCTCAAATAGATGGTGCAAATAAAATGTTGAGAGGATGTTTGAAATTGATTAATGCTGTTTTCTATCACTGCTGCTTAGGATAGAAATCGGTAAGTTTCAGTATTAAGGACTACATCTTTGTTGGTGAAGATGTGTTAGGCGTGTGCACAAAAGGAAAAGTACGATCTCCACCACAAAATAAACCACCAACATAACTTTCAAGGGCCAGTGACCGTGTGGGGGCAGCTATGGTATGAGTGAGTAAAATCCTATATAGCTGTTGGTGACTGGTAAAGCACTAATTCTGTGTCAGTTCTCCAGTTTAATGATAAAAGAGCCCCCACCAGCACAGTTATAAGGAGAGGAAATAAGAAATCAACTGCAAATTAACTTAATCTAATCTTGAAACAAAATGGAGGACCTTAGAGATCCATAGTACAGAGCTATTAGGTCAAATTATAAAGCCTGAAGTTGAATAGATGGATGCTTTGTCCTTACCCTTTGATGCTTGGCTCAGAAAGGCAAGGTGTCATTCTGGAGAAGGTGATAATCTCATCTAATAATTATTAGCAATGAGCTTCTGTGCTAATATTTATGAAAGAAAAGATTGCGTTTTGAAGAATCAGATATTTGTCAGTTCAAAACAATTGTCACTTACTTAGCTGGATGAACTCCAAAGATATTTTTAATAAACATTCTACAAATCATAGAATCTAAGAATTCTGGAGTAGGAATCACAGATTCATGAATTACTAGCAACTTAAGTAAACATGTGTCAGAGAATCATAATGGGAGATTATAGTGAAAATTAATGGTTCTTGCTGTATCCAAATATGTCAGGTGACATTAAAGCCTCATATAATCCCCATCCTCAAATCTCATCCCATTAAAAATATATACAGGATGGGGCAAAAGTAGGTTTACAGTTGTTCCTATAGAAAATAATATCATCTATCTATACTAAGAAAAGGGTAATATGCTAATTAGACTGGACATCTTCTGGACGTCCTTCCGGACAAAGCCACAGTGGCAGGGGCTGAGGCAGAGGTGGTTAGAGGTGATCAGGCTGGCAGGGGAGAGCAGTTAGGGGGCAATCAGGCCAGCAGAGGACAGCAGCTAGGGGGCGATCAGGCCGGCAGGAGAGCATTTAGGGGGCAATCAGACCGGCAGGAGAGGGCAGTTAGGGGCGATCAGGCCAGCAGGGGAGAGCGGTTAGGGATGATCAGGCGGTCAGGCAGAGTGGTTAGGGGAGATCAGGCAGGCAGGGAGGTGAGCGGTTAGGAGCCGGTGGTCCTGGGTTGTAAGGATGTCCGACTGCTGGTTTAGGCCCAATCCCACAGTTTGACATCCCATGAGGGATCTCAGATTGGAGAGGGTGCAGGCTGGGCTGAGGGCCCTCCCCTGCCCCCATGCACAAATGTCATGCACTGGGCCTATAGTCTATACTAATAAAAGGGTAATATGCTAATTAGAGCAGACATCTTCCAGATGTCCTTCTGGACAAAGCCGCAGCGGCTGTCTGAGGCTCAAGCAAGCCACAGATGGCGGCTGCCACTGTCAGGACTGGCCTGAGGCTCAGGCAAGCTGCGGATGGAAGCTGCCACTGTGAGGGTCCATGGCTCAGGAAATGAGGGCTGGGCTGAGGCTTTGGTAGCTGCGGCAGCCAGCAGTGGCAGCAACAGAGGTGTGATGGGGGCTTCGCCTTCCCCTGATCCTCCCGGTTGCCTCCCGCAGAGGAAGGCCAGAGGCAGCAGGAGCAAGGGGGTAATGGGGGCGGTGCCTTCCCCTGATTGGCTGGTTGCCTCCTGCAGAGGGAGGCCAGACCATGGTTTAGGCATGCTCCCTGCAGGCTCCTGGACATCCCCTGAGAGCTCTTGTGAAGCATCCATCTTATATAAAAAGTGCTGTTTGAAATTTTAACCCTGCTATTTTGGCTTCTATAAATGCTTGCATATTTAAATAATAAGGAAAATAAGACCACTCCCATTCCAGAGATGCCATAAACTATGCCCCAGACAGAGTTGTCAGTGCTGGCACCAGGCCAGGCCTTGAGATGTGGTCTCCTGGCCCCTTCCCAGCATGAAGGCCTTCTTTCTCAAAAGGCCTGGAAGTCTCATTCCAAATTTGGAAGACAAAGGACTGGAAAAAGTATAAATAGAAAGAGTTTCTTCCATGTTGGGGGGCTCATAATTTGAAAGACACATTTTTCTCTGGGCCTGCACAGAATTTAATAATTAAAATGTAACTCCCTTTCTCTAAGCATGGTTTTTTCTTCTCCTATCTTTTGTAATACCTGGACTGTGAGAGGGGGCAGGCTGGGCTGAGGGACCCCTCCAGTGCACGATTTTCATGCACCAGGCCTATAGTATATATATAAAAGCCTAAGCAACCATTATGACCAGCCGACTGTTCATTTGGGGGCAGACACTTAATGCAGGCGTTACCCCTGGTGGTCAATGGGCTTCCACAGCCAAACTCCTGTGGCCGGCCAACCTCCCGTGGTCCCTCCCCTCAGCTGGTGAGATTCCATTAGCCCTGATCAGCCCCAATCAGCCCTGATCAACAGTCAGGCCGAGGGACCCCAACTGTGCATGAATTTGTGCACTGGGTCTCTAGTAAGGAATAAATAATAACATAAGAATAAACTCTGTGTTTTGCATATAAACAAATGTAAACCTACTTTTTCCCCACCCTAAATTCAAACAAGTTTAATTATTGTAGGTGAGTTTAATTAAATCAACATACATTAAGGATCAAAATTTACAACTGCTCTTTTCATGTAAATAAAACAATGTGCTAAGAGGCTTTGGGAGTTAAACCATTGGTACTACATTATGGTGAGATATAATGGAGAAGCACTAGACTCTGAGTTGAAAGTACTGAGTTGAAAGATATTAGTCTCAGGATGTGTAACTATAGCAAAATAGCTACTGTGCTATTTCAATGGAGGTTGCATATCCCCTATTTCAATATTCCCCAGCACTTTCATTTGTTTCAATATTAAGATGAGTAAAGCTTTGTAATCCTATATAATAAAGGCTAATATGCAAATTCTCCCCTCATATCCCCAGTCTGCTCCCCCACCCTGATCGGAGTAGGGCTGGCTGGCCAACCTCCCACATCCCCTTTCCCCTGGCCAGCCCAGCCCAATTGGCCCCAATCAGGGTGGGCCAGCTGGACCCCACTCTTGCACAAATTTGTGCACTGGGCCTCTACTAGTATATATTCATTCAGATATACTCTATTTGGGATTAGCATCCAGATCCCTTAAGTTCTTTTTTGAGAATTTTCTTAAGAATTTATTTGAGCCAAACATAAGACAATTGCCTAGAAGCAAGATCTGAAAATTTCCCCAGATATCAGAATTTCTGTTCAGCTAGTTTCACACTCTCACCTTGGTTATTTCTTAGCCTCAAAATAGTATGACTTCTCATTTCATATAGCAGTATTTTTGTTTTGCATCCTACTGTTTGGTTACTTACAACCAATTATCACAGACGTTAGGGTTGGAAACAATAAATCTTTTATTAACACTTATAGTTTTATGTATTGGCTGAACTTAGCTAAGAAAATCTGCTTTCTTGCTTGGGATCTCCTAACTGGTTGCAGTCAGATGGCCTCTGGGTCATGTGGAGGCTGGGTAGGATGCTACAGTGTTTGGTCCTCCATTTCTCTTGTTCTCTCTCCATGCAGGGTCTTTCTCTTTCCATCTGATCTTTACAAATGGTCTCTGCCTATGTTCTCTGCAGTAATTCAGCCTGACTTCTTATATGTACCATTCTCACAGGTATCCCCAAACTGAGGAGCCCAGTAAGCAGAAGCTAACAATTCTCATAAACACACATTTGGGATGGAAATCACCTTCCCTACTAATACATTCTCTCATCACAGGGTCGGTCTAGGTTCAACAGGGGAGGGACCATACCAGGACATGAATGATAAAAAAATGTGGCGTATGGTAGGGTCATATTTGCAGGCTAACTACCACACCTACTTTTCAGTTAAAAGGATAAATTACTGTTCTTTATCAATAAATAAAAAAATAGTGTGTGTGGTGGGGGCACAAGAGGTATTTTCATATTGCATAACACAGATATAAATAACTCTGAAAAGACAAGCTTAACAATTGGTTTCTGACTTTTCTTCTAGCCTCAGAAATACCTAAGGAGTTAATTTCTGAAAATTGTCCTTGAAACACTCACTCAAAGAATTTATGGGGGTGTACCAGATCCCAGGTTCATCAGGATTCAGTATGAATAACTAGTGAAACAAGCACCTGCACCTTAATGTCAAAACTACTTATTTAGTAATAAGTAACTGGTCATAATAAGATCCCATTGCACCCAAGAATAAAAAGTACTCATGAACTGAGGGGTCTTCAAAAATAGAAAGTTATAAAAGCTGACAGTACCTTGGAGCTGATGACTTCCCTGAACTTAAGTAATCTCTGGCCACCCAGTCTCGCTTCTCATAACCACAAGTAAGGAGTGGCTGGGACAGAAGGAAAACTGCCTGGAACTTGTGGGATTTTTTACACGATGCTGTTACTTTCCGGCTTTGTTTCTGTATTTTGTCAGCCCTATATTCATTTTCAAACTAAGTGACATCCGTGTGTGGATGAAGCCTGCTACATTCTGTAGCTTTGTTGTCAATATGATACCATGACCACAATTGCTAGCTAAGTGTGTGTTTGCAAAATTCCAACTGTTTTCAGCCCTCCTCTCACTTTATTTTCTTACTCTTGGACACAAGGCACATAACTAGCTCATTAGGTCATTAGGTGGGTTCCTGTTCCTTCAGATGGATAGAACTGATTCAGTGTCACTACATCCTCATGGGTAGTGGAATGACTTGCACTACTTTGAGAGAGTGTGAGTATTGGAGGCGAAAGGAATGACCTTCTACATTGACCACTGTCCCTGTCACCTCAAATGAGGTCTATGTCCCATCAGAAGCAGGAAAACTAATTTGGAGCTTATTTACTTTCTATTCTGGGGCTAATCAGCACTGTGAGGCATCTAAAAACTACCAGCTCAAAGGCCTAAACAACCATATTTTAGGAATGATTAAACAGGTTTATGCTTGGAGACTTTAGAAGGAGTTATTCCTGGACATTTCAAACAGTCTCTTAATACAAGTTTCTATGTTCTTGAAAATGTTATTTTTATAGCATATTTGTCCGAGACAAAATAACAAAACCATGGATTCCTGGAAACCACTCCAATGTTGGAGGAAGAAATCCCAATTACCAAAACTAAACATACATTTCAGTACATGTCTGTTATAGAAACCCTTCACAGTGGGGAGGAAAACTAGAAACAGCTCTACACATTTACATCTTTGGAGTTTGTATATATAAAAGAGACAATTTTGTTCAGCTCTTCTAACTTTCCTAAGTATGTAGAAAAAAGAGCATATTCAATATCGACTCATTCATTGACCCACTATCCTTGAAATAATTTGATTTTGTTTGGAACTAGTACAGTAATCTAAGCATTCTAATGTATGGTGACAAATTTTTTTCTATGTTGAGACATTAGTACAATTATATAGAGCAATATTTGAATAAGTTGGATAATTATTAGTTTGAATGACTTGTTTAATATATTGGTACATTCTTTCATATATCTTGTATCTTAATACATGGTGAAGAAAAGTAGTAGGAACAAAAATTTACCTATTTGAATGATCTTAAATATCACCTTCCAAAGCATTAGATTTGTTTATGATGTAAGAACAGGTTTAGTATTCAAACTGATACTGTAGATTTCATGCCACTGATGAATGACATTGAGGTTCTGTTTGTTCAAATGGACTATAATTATAGTGTCCTATAATTATTACAAACCTTTAAATAAATTGACTAATTCTTAATCCACAATTTTAGTAGACTGTTGCAATTTGAGGATGCTGTTCCAGCTTTGGCATATTGTTCATTTATAAAATGCAATTTTCAAAATCTTTATGGAAAATATTTCAGTTATTAAATATCACATATATCTGTCCTCCTTAATACTATGAATGCTAAAGAATTATTCCATAATGCTAACACCCTTCCATATTGTTAATTAAGTCAATATTACATGCTATTATTTCGCACATTCTCCTTAAAATTTTAGCATGCTTACTAAATATTATGCCTACATTTCTACCAACTAAGATATTCTACTATGTCTATCTATTTACCTAACATAAAATTAGCCATTTTAAAGCCTAAAAATAAAAGGAGTTAGTACATTTACACTGGTATAGAACCATCACCACTGTCTAGTTCAGCCGTGGGCAAACTACAGCCCGTGGGCCGGATCCAGCCTGTTTGAAATGAATAAAACTAAAAAAAAAAAAGACCACACCCTTTTATGTAATGATGTTTACTTTGAATTTATATTAGTTCACACAAACACTCCATCCATGCTTTTGTTCTGGCCCTCTGGTCCAGTTTAAGAACCCATTGTGGCCCCCGAGTCAAAAAGTTTGCCCACCCCTGGTCTAGTTCCAAAACATTTTTATGGCCCCAAAGAGAAACCTGTACCTATTAAAGAGTCACTTCCATTCCCTGCTCCTCTAAGTCCTTGAAAAACACTAATCTGTTTCTTATCTCTATGAGTTTGCATATTCTGGGTATCATACTAGTATATATAAAAGCCAGTAGGGGGAGGGCAGGAGGCAGCTGATCGATGTTTCTCTCTCATTGATGTTTCTAACTCTCTATCCCTCTCCCTTCCTCTCTGTAAAAAACTCAATAAAATATATTGAAAAAAAAATATATGCTTACTATAACATCATTTAATGTGTGTGAGAAAGTAGAGAAAGAACAGTTTTGATTTTGATTCTAGTAAACCATAACAAATGTCCTTGCTGTCAATGTCATCTTGGAATTAATTTACTATTTCTTCTTCTTCTCATTCTCACTTTTATACATAGTAGGCAATCAGAAAAAGGCAATTCACTCTCAGATGGCTTAACTGCTGGACATTTTGTAATATTCCACCTATTAAGAGAGCCATACTTATGAGCCATTCACCTTTTAAGATATACTAGAGGCCTGATACATGAGATTCGTGCATTTGCATGGCGGGGGAGCTCAGCCTGGCCTGCACCCTTTCACAGTCCAGGGTTCTCACAGTCCAGGACCCCTCGCTTCTTACTGCCCACCTGCAGCAGACGCAGGAGAGGCTCCTGCCACCACCGCTGCACTCGCCAGCCGTGAGTCCAGCGGCACTCCCCCTGTGGGCATGCACTGACCACCAGGGGGCAGCTCCTGCATTGAGCGTCTGCCCCCTGGTGGTCAGTACGCATCATAGCTACCAGTCGTTCTGCCATTCGGTTGATTTGCATATTCGGTTTTTATTATATAGGATAAATAAAATGTTACAAAGTGTAAATAAATGACTGGTAATGTAACTTCCAGATAATTGCAGAAGAAAATGCCTCAGAAGATAAAAAATACAGCTCTGTATTTATAAAAATTTGGATAGCATCTTTTATGACACCACTTAATCTATGAAGAAGTAGTATTATTTTTTCTGTCAAAGAAGTTTGGAAAGCTTTGCATTGTCTCTTTTATTGTATTTATATATTTTTTATCTCTTATCTGAAAGCTTACTATTTTTATACTGTTATTAAGATAATAACAAAAATAATAAATTTAAAGTGATAATTACCTCTTTTCTTTGGAAGGTTACATAATATAACTAAAATGTTTCAAAAGCATCAATATGAGCATAAAATTAAAAATGAGTTTAATGTTCCCTATATTCTCACCCCTAAGTCTCCTGAATCTAAAATGAAAACTTTAAGTGTATTTCTTATTATTTGTCACATAAAATTATAACAATAAATATAATAAAATATGAGGGGTCATTTAAAAAAGGCACAAGAGAGTACCCATTTAATTTAAAGATACATTCCTTTAGAAGCAAATTAATTAAACCAATGCATAGTAATCCAAGAAATTTACCTTAATTTATTAAAATTAATGTAAATGAGAAATCATAATTCAAAAATTAGAAGTACATTAAAATATTTCTAAATAACTAAATTAACTTGCTTCTAACACTTGTTTAGGTGAAACTACTCTCTAATAAACTGTATCATTAAATCTTTGGAAATCATTCCAAGATGATAATAGTTTTAAAGTAAAAGTCTTAGGTAAGGAGGAATTTTATTAGTTTTCTTTTCCAGTAATATTTTAAAATAACATGCTAATATTGGAAGTATTGCAATTTTGTCTTAAAATTTATTCTATTGTAAGTGAGAAAAGTTTTAGCAGACCTTGTTAGCACCCAAATGAAATGTTAATCAAAATAACCTGGATCTTTTTGTTCTAGCTTCTTGCTTACTGAACAATAAGTTTGGTTGTCTAATGCTATCTTACATTTTTATATTAAGCTAATCAGTTATAAAATTCAATGATGATTTATTGAATCTGGTGTGGACATGTGTGCTACAGTTCTTTTAATAATTCTATTGGAATTATCATGTTTCCAAATTTTAGGTGGAAATTGTTCCTCTTCCTGATGATCTGGAAACAGCCCAAGTGCTCAGCAGTAGATGAGTGGATAAAAAAGCTTATTTACACCATGGAATACTATACAGCAGTAAAAAAGAAAGATCTTTTACCCTTTGAGACAGCATGGAGGGACCTGGAGAATATTATGGTAAGCAAAATAAGCCAGTCAGAGAAAGACAAGTATCACATGATCTCACTCATAAGTGGAATCTAATGAACAAAATAAACTGATGAATAAAATAGATCCAGAGACACAGAAACATGGAACAGATTGTGGAATCTCAGAGGGAAGGAGGGGGTGGGTTGGAAGAGATCAATCAAAGAACTTGTATGCATATATACATAACCCATGGACACAGACAGTAGGGTGATGAAGGCCTGGGGTGAGGTGGGGGGTGAGGGCAGGCTAGAAGGGGTTAATGGGGAAAAAAGAGATATATGTAATACTTTCAACAATGAATATTTTTAAAATAATTAAATCATAAAAAAGAAACATGCAAGTGTGACTGCAATATATATAAAGGAACCCATACCTAGTGATGAAGAAAACATTGAAGAGATTCTACATTGGTTGTAGAGTAGGTGGAAGTTACACTCACCTACTCCTAGTGCCAGACCATATTTTCAGCTAAATTATAGAGCAATCAACCTGAATGACCAACTAAAGGCTGGAGGAACTAAAATATTATAACCAAGGATTTACAGAAGGAGCCACATAGAGACTGGTAAGAAGGGTGGAGATGTGAAAAGTGCTCACCCGTACACCCAGGTACAGAGAAGCCAGAGGGATATCATGTATGCAAAACTTCCTCCCCAGAGTATTGTGGAGTCTCAACACCTCAAAGGGATCCCCCAACCCAGAGTAACAGAGATGGGAAAAGGAGCCCGCAGAGCATCTGGTGGTAAAAATGAGTGGGGATTCACTCGCCTGGGAGAGAAGGGAGTCTATTAGAGACTCAGATGCCATCTTCCCAGGGAAGAGCACAATTATTGGTGCAGCACCAACCGTGGAGTGGACTTCTGGGTCCCCAACTACTGGCAACACCTCTCTGCCTTGCTCAGGACCCATAGAGGGGTCTGCTAGCTGCACAGATCAGTGACCTATGAGTGCTTTTTTTCTGGAGGAGCTCTTGGTGGGAAACTCAGACAGTGATTGAACTGTGTAGCTTTGGGAAAGGGACCAATCTTCTCCAGCTCCTACACACAGTTGGTGGATCCCCACCACACACACACACACACACACACACACACTTGTAGAAGCACTTGGCCAGCCCCACACTGCTGACTTTGGTAACTCAGAGGGATTGAAGTGCTGCATAGAGCTGGAGGAGGCTTGTCTCTGGAGGAGGCTTTTCCTCCAAAAATCAAATGGGCAGGTCCTGGGTTGTGGGGCTACATGACAGGGAAACCACTACTATCTCCCCTGTGATCTCAGCCTGAGCTACCCCAGGAAGGGGAAAACGTGCCCATACCACTCCTACAGGCTTGTGGACACTACCCCCAACCAGAGACTGGATCTGCCCTTCCCAATCCCTGATTCCCACCCTGCTTAGCTCAGTTGCATGAGGGGAAGGAAGTGCAGCTCCAACCTGAGATATATGTTGTGTGTATACCTAAAAGGCTATTGTCTGGAACCCAGAGGAAGTGCTTGGCAACCTCCTTTGGGCATGGCTGGCATCACCCCCAATGGGAGACCCTTTGATTTGTCCTCCTGAACCCAGTGGAACTGCCCTGCTGAGCTTGCTCCTACAGAGGGGACCAAACTGAACCTTCTGCATGCTCAACCTGGGAGAACTAGAGTTGGAGAATCTGGCTGAGACTGAGTGGCTTGGCTCTGGAGTAAAAACCCCTTTCCCTTATTGAATGACTGATTACGTGACCCCAAGTAGGGGATTGACTAGCCCCATCCTCCCAACCGTGGTTTCCCAGCCCTGTCAGGCTCAGGACCTGTGGAAGGGCCTGTGGGCCATGCCCATTCTCTACAGTCCTTCTTCAGAAGGCTCTGGAAGTAAACCAAGCAACCTCAGAGGGAGGCACAGTAGCCGACAGGCGGAGGAGAATCTCAGAGAGCCTTGGTCCTTTTATAGATCTACTTCCAGCCCTAAGCTTAAGGAAGCCAATTCTTGTACACATTATCTGCCGATGTACCGGCAAACTGAGCTGCTGCTCCTGGTGTCTAGCATCTCGGTGGCAACGCCAACACCATAGTGTGTAGTTTGGCGCTAACAGGAGCACTGGGGGGAGAGGGTCCTTTCTGGGACCAGGAGGAGTCCCTCAGGTGGGCTGAGGGATGGGTGGGGCCAATGGGATGGTCTGAGGAGGGCAGCGGTCCTTTAGTGCTGGTCAGATGGTGGGGGGACTGCAGGGTCCCTGTGCCTCACACTGTACTGAATTTGGTAAACTGGCAGGAACCTCGGACTGGAATCAGGGTAAGTGATGATTGTGCAAGCATAGCAAGGGGGACTGGTGCCCATTTCACTGTCCTCATCATCTGAGGGCGACTGAGAGGTGAGACCATCAGTGCCCTGGCTGTGATGAGGGCAGCAACCTGGCCAGGTGAGTGGCCAGGGGCAGGGGGTCTGCCATCGCTGGGCCAGGAGGGGAGGGAGAAGGGGCAGACTGAGTGGCACTGCAGCCAGCCCTGGCCTCTGGGTCAGCACCCAGGATGCAGTTAGCTGCAAAGCATGGCAGCTTAGGGTTGGGGGGTCAGCTCCCCTTGATCCCACCGCAGTGGGGGCAGCGGGAGGTGGAGTGGCATGGGCATGGTTCTCTTGCGGGACTTCCTGGGGGCAGAGGCGGGTGGAGGATGGCTGCTGGATGGCGTTGGAGCCTCCACCTCCTCACACAAAGGTGGTGACACTGGGACAATGGGCCGGGGGTCTCCCCGCAGCACTCCCTCTGCAGGGCTCTGTGGCTTCAGCAAGCCAAGGGGGCTTGGGTTTGGCTGCAGAGCAGGGGCAGAGCAGGCGGGGCACCTCCCGCAGGGCTGCCTGAGCCTGCGACCACCCCGTCTTCAGAGGAGCAGTCCTGGGAGACAGCAGGGTGCTCCCACTCACGCTGCCCTGTGGGTGCTGGGCATGGAGGCCCAGAGGCCCAGGACCACTCTTGCAGGGAGGATGCCCGAGGGCTCCGGGGCCCTCGATGTCAGCGGGGGGCCCCCAGGGCAGTAGGGGCTGCCCTGGTCACGCTGTCCCTTGTTCTGTACCTGATGGTCTTTGTTCTCTGCCCTCCCTTTTGAGGACTCTTCTTGGACCTTCACCTCCATGTCCTTTGGATGAGGACTCACTCCCGTGCCCACTGGGATGGAACTCACTGGTTTCGGCTTCACAGCCTGGCCTTCCTAGGTGCAGGAGCCGCGGGGTGGGCGCGGCCAGGCAGGGTATCCCTCTTGCGCACCCCGAAAGCCACTGGATGGCGGGCATCAGGCAAGGCCCAGCGGCTGCCGTGGATTAAAGCAAGAAACCTGGAAAGCAAATTGCCCATCGAGAGCCAGTTGTACACCAAGTGAGCCGAGGCTGCCTGAGCCTGCGACCACCCCGTCTTCAGAGGAGCAGCTCCTGGGAGACAGCAGGGTGCTCCCACTCACGCTGCTCTGTGGGTGCTGGGCATGGAGGCCCAGAGGCCCAGGACCACTCTTGCAGGGAGGATGCCCGAGGGCTCCGGGGCCCTAGATGTCAGAGGGGGGTCCCCAGGGCAGTAGGGGCTGTCCTGGTCACGCTGTCCCTTGTTCTGTACTTGATGGTCTTTGTTCTCTGACCTCCCTTTTGAGGACTCTTCTTGGACCTTCACCTCCATGTCCTTTGGATGAGGACTCACTCCCGTGCCCACTGGGATGGAACTCACTGGTTTCGGCTTCACAGCCTGGCCTTCCTGCCCGGGGAGATCAAGTCTGCCCCTGGGAGGAGGGATGCAGACCGTCCTGGGATTACAGAAACACAGCCGGGGCTTCTCTGGGGGGTCCTTCCACCCCAACAAGGGGAGGACCCCCAGAGTGAAGCGCCTGGTCTCGGGGAGAGGACACGGCCTTCCCCCGCTGTGTGACAGCCAGATGCTGCTGGTGCAGGACCCAGGGAAAGGAGCGCAAGAAACCTGGAAAGCAAATTGCCCATCGAGAGCCAGTTGTACACCAAGTGAGCCGAGGTCAGAGTGGAGACTGGGAGCGCTGCTCCTTCGCTTCCTCCTCCGCTGGGGCTCTCGCACGCACTGAGCCAACGTGGGCCAGGAGCTCTGATGTCTCCATGGAAACGTCAAAGGAGAGGGTGGCCATGCCAGTCCAGCACGGGAGGAGAGGTCAAAGGGCAAGGAGTAGGGCCTCAGCACTGGCCACTCCACCCCGTCTTCAGAGGAGCAGCTCCTGGGAGACAGCAGGGTGCTCCCACTCACGCTGCTCTGTGGGTGCTGGGCATGGAGGCCCAGAGGCCCAGGACCACTCTTGCAGGGAGGATGCCCGAGGGCTCCGGGGCCCTAGATGTCAGAGGGGGGTCCCCAGGGCACCATCGAGAGCCAGTTGTACACCAAGTGAGCCGAGGTCAGAGTGGAGACTGGGAGCGCTGCTCCTTCGCTTCCTCCTCCGCTGGGGCTCTCGCACGCACTGAGCCAACGTGGGCCAGGAGCTCTGATGTCTCCATGGAAACGTCAAAGGAGAGGGTGGCCATGCCAGTCCAGCACGGGAGGAGAGGTCAAAGGGCAAGGAGTAGGGCCTCAGCACTGGCCACTCCCTTCCTGACTCTCCAGCACCTGGGCCTCCAGCTGTGGGGCAGGTCCTGGGCACCTGCTGGCCCTGCGTGAGGAGCCTGTTCCAGACACTGAGGCCCTGACCTGACTGGGCGACACCTGCCACATCCAGAGCAGAGCCTGCAGCTAGTAGGGATTGCACCCCAATACATTGCACTGCCTTGTGAGTGAGCAAACAGTCTTTTCCCAGGAGCCTTCTTGGGAGGGAGTCCCTGACCTTGTGGGGCAACGGAGGGGACACAGGGAAGCATCTCCCAGGCCTTCCGTGTCCTTTGAAGCCAACACAGTGGTCAGAGCCTTTGAAGTGCCCAGCGGACACCATCACATGCATCTCCCGACTTGTCATTGCATTTCACCCTTTGAATGGACTGGCTCATGAAAGAAACATTGAAGTGGCCTTTGCTTTGGGGACTTAAAACCTTTCCAAGCATATGGACTTCTCTGATCTCAGCCCTGCAATGAATTTTTGGATATGTATAATATTAATTTTCTAATAATCTGCTTTAGAAGATTAGGCATTAAAATGGCATGTTTTAATGTGATATTTATAAGCACTGTTTACCCTTTAACCACAAATAAAAAAATAGAGCACAAGACAGCCATGATGAATAGCTGCATTTAATGTGACGTTAAGTTTCCAATTAAATTCTCCCAAAGTGATAAAGTTTAATTATATTTCTACCAGCAACACTAAATACTATAACATCCTGTCTGGTAAATACTAGACAATTGATTAGAAAAAAGAAAGTGGATTTAACCATCTTCTTTTCTAAAATACAAATGACTAAATAACAAATTAAATCAATGTGATTGTTTTTTGTCTTGTACTTTTATCAGTTATATTTTATTAAAATACTTCCAAACCAAGATAAAAAGAAAACAAACACTGAAGATGAGAGTAGATACAGAATCTGAAAGAAATGCATTACTATTGGCATAATTGATTTCCACATTCCACTATTGGACTTCAAAGTGAGAGGTATCAAACTCCCTTTGTATTTATTTCAGTGTGAATTGGAGTTTTGAGGCGGTAATTGCCTTTTAATTGGTACAACCACTGTGGCAGAAACTTTTGCTTATTTATAGCAACATCTCATTGTTTCCTTTCTCTTTTCATTCATATGTATGTGGTGTGATAAAGTTTTGATTAAAAATGCATTTCTCTGTTTTTCTTATAGTTATATCTGAACATATATCTAAGTGGCCAATGCGATGTGATATTAGTGGAAATTCATTATTGGAGAATTCTAAAGAAAGGGGTGCTTCTCTCCATTCTGCTACTTGTAATGTAGATACAATGGCACAGCTGTGAGAATAAATATTTCACCTTAGTGAAGACACAGGGGAAAGGTAGAAGTAGTTATGTTGTCTTAATTTACTACCTTTTGGCCATTTTATTTTAACATGAGACAATTAAAATTCTATTTTGTTTAACTTTTTATTTCTACCTTGTTTAACCTTTTATTTCTGTGTATGGAAAAACAAAATAAATTCTAACTTACACTGACAAAAAATCCTTTTGGTTACCATTCATTTCTTAGTTACTTTAAAACTATGATAAAGATGTCATTATGATTTATTAATTAGTGTACTGTACATTAGATTAATCCAAATCTGTCCAACCATGGAGACCTGGTAATATCCCTGTTCTGAAACTAATCTCCATAATATTTCAGCTGTGTACTTGGGGAGATCTTTAGCTTCGTTTGGATTTGTTTCCTTATCCGTAAAATGGGACAACAATGCATATAAAATGGAACAACTCCAGTGTACACATAGAAATCCCTCAAATCACTCTAGTTGTTGCTATTGAAGGGTTGAGTCAGGAACTGAATGATGACAACTCAAAGAAATGTTTGCCCTTTCTGAAAAACAAATTAAAAATCTATAATAGTCACACAATTTCTAGTCCTATTGGTTCCAACATGTAAAGGAATGTGTGGCTCCCTTCAAGTATTCTGCTCTGAGGTAGGGATTTTAAAATAAATATCCAAAGCTCTTAGTAAATGTCCCAAATATGCATTTCAGGATTGACTGCATCTCATCCAGAGTGTAGAAGATTATAAAGTACTAGAGGCCTGGTGCACAAAATTCGTGCACAGGGGTGTGTGTGTGTGTGTCCCTCCGCCCAACCAGCACCCTCTCCAATCTGGGACCCCTCAAGGAATGTCCGACTGCCCATTTAGGCCTGTTCGCACCATCTACACAGGCAGCTGAACATCCCTCTCACAATCCAGGACTGCTGGCTCCCAACTGCTCCCCTGCCTGATTGCCCCTAACCGCTTCTGCCTGCAAGCCTGATAACCCCCTAACCACTCCCCTGCCAGCCTTACCAACTCCTAACTGCTCCCTGCCAGCCTGATTGCCTTTAACTGCCCTTCCCTGCCAGCCTGGTCACCCCTAATTGCTCTCTCCTGCCGGCCTGGTCACCCCTAACTGCCCTCCCCTGCCAGCCTGGTCAGCCCTAACTGCCTTCCCCTGCAGGCCTTGTTGCCCCCAAATGCCCTCCCCTACAGGCCTTGTCCCCCACAACTGTCCTCCCCTCTGGCCATCTTGTGTCCACATGGGGTGGCCATCTTTGACCACATGGGGGCGGCCATTTTGTGTGTTGGAGTGATGGTCAATTGGTGTATTACCTCTTTATTATATATGATGAATATTGGTAATAATGGTGGGAAATCATAAGGGAGGGTGGAAAAGTGTAGTAGAAATAATCCTAAAATGATCCCCATATTAGTTTTGCAGGGCTGCTGTAACAAGTTACCGCAACCTACGTGGCTTAACAGAAATGTTTTTTCTTTCAGTTCTGGAGGCTAGAAATCCAAAATCAAGAGGTTGGCAGGGCTAATTTCTATTTCAGGCCTCTCCCCTCAGCTTATAGATGGCTGTCTTAGTATTCACATCACATTCTCCTCATATCTGGCTTTGTCCAATTTTCCCTTACTTATAAGGAAACCAGTCATATTGGATGAGAAGCCACCAGAATGAAGTCATTTTAACTTAATTACTTCTGTAAAGATCCTACCTCCAACTAAGGCAGTGGTTCTCAACCTTCCTATTGCCACGACCCTTTAATACAGTTCTTCATGTTGTAGTGACCCCCAACCATAAAATTATTTTTGTTGCTACTTCATAACTGTAATTTTGCTACTGTTATGAATCATAATGTAAATATCTGATATGCAGGGTGTATTTTCATTGTTGAAAATTGAACATAATTAAAGCATAGTGATTAATCACAAAAACAATATGTAATTATATATGTGTTTTCTGATGGTCTTAGGCAACCCTGTGAAGGGTCATTCGACCCCCAAAGGGGTCGCGACCCACAGGTTGAGAAACGCTGGACTAAAGTCATGGTCGGAAGGACCTCAACATACAAATTTAGACTGACACAAGCTCATAGCATCCTTTACAATCCTTGTCCCTTGGTATATATGCCCTGCATTAACCCATGCTTTTGAGTGGAATTACTCACTCCCTCTGTCAGATTATTTTACACAGGAAAAATAAAGGGATTTTTCAGATCTATTGAGGTGTCTAATCTGTTGAATTATAAATTCATCAAAAGGAAAACCGTTCTGTGGGAGCTGTCCTAGTCAGCTGAGCCCATACAGAGGCACCCTAGAGCACAGAGGCAGAAGAGCATCTGCATTTGAACAAGCAAGCTGCCATGTTGTGGGGAGAGCCAAAGGCAGGGACTGGGGGCAGCCACTAGCAGCTGAAGACCTAAGACCTATGGTTGTAAGAAATTGAACTCTTCTAACAACCAATGAGGTAAGAAGACTTAGATGAAATATGGGCCTCATCTGACACCAACAGCCTTGTTGGATTCTGTGCAAAGCAACCAGTGAACCTGGACTAAAGCTCCTGACACATGGAAATCCTGAGGTAGTAAATTTGTGTTGTTTTAAGCTACTAAGATGGTAGTAATTTATTAAGATTCAGAAAAAAAAATACAAAAAAATAAATGTGAAACAAAGACATACCATATGAAAGATAAACCCTCTTAGGAAACATATTTAACATTAATCCCAAGTATACTTTATCCGGAAAAGATTCCGTGTTTAGCACATATTAAGTCTAAAAATGCATATTCAAAGCATAGAAGCTTAGACATATATGAAATTAACTTACCATGTGAACAAGGGCTGATTGGGTATTTGGGTGAGAACTTGATTTTTGCCTCATAAAATACATTTTATAATTATATCATATAACATTATATGTTTTATATTATGCATAGAGAAAGGACCTGGGATGATACATACCAACATGTACACAGTAGTTATCCTTGAGAAATGAGATAACTGGTTGGAATATGAGAAGAGAGAGAGAAAATCATTACTATGATTATTACATTTTTTGAGACTAATTTTTTCCTTATTCATTTAACTATTTAGGCACTCTGCTATTGGAACTGAGTTTAAGCAAGACAAGGGCTGACCAATCAAAGGAAAGCAAATTATAACATTAAGAAACAGAATCTGTACAGTGAAAAAATTAGAGTTTATGGTGTTGGATTCTAGTCACTAGGCGATATGGAATTTCTCTATTGCTAAAATACAAGTAGCAAGGCAGACCTGGTTCAAATCCTGATTAGTATGTTATTTAATCTCTTAGTATGAAATCCGTATGTGGATATATCATGTCATTTATATTTATGTTTTTAATTTACTGAAAGACATTTTAGTCTCAAAATAGAAAGTTAGTATTTTGAGAAGACTTGCTCACATAAAGTAAGATTTGGAGACATGAAAATTTCTTTATTCTCTAAATGGGTGTTTCTGTCAGCTCCCTCACTTTCAATCTTTCTCACTATGGCTGTGGTTCTGGTTGCTAACTTTTCATTTCACTCCACGTACCACCACCACCACTCTTACACTTTCATATATTCCAATATTGAACCAAGAGATCATGACTATCTAAGCATAATGTCTTCCTTCTTAACTCCAGTCATGCATTACCTCCTTCTTACTACAAGAGCTAAATGGGAGAGGACAGGACTCAGTCGTGTGTGAACAGGCTTAGAAGATGTGAAGTGATTGTAAATTCTCAGAAGCAGGATAAATTTAAAACTCTGTGAAATGGAATAAATGCCATATCACCTTTCAGGATTTTCTTTCTTGCCTAAAAACCTTGCTTTAAATATTTTAAATATTGATTCTTCTTAAATTCAATGACCCCCCCCCCAACCCTAATAAGGAATCACATTTTTGACCTGGTTTTAGAAAAGAATTATATCATAACCACTTACTTTCCTTATAATGTGTGCATACTGGATTCAAGGAATTCCTGTTAAAGTTATACACTAATGTTATACAGCACTTCAACTTGGCTTAAATTTCTCTTATTTTATTAGAAAGAGAGACCCATCTAACAGCAATGTTGTGTGTTTTTTTTAAAATGGAACAGTAAATAAGGCACACTTTCTTTTGAGTTTTCAAATGGCTAAAGCCATTGTTCAAAAAATGTCATTAGCACATTTTCTATTTTATCAGTTTTTGTGGTAACATATTTTCTGCTATATCAGGTGAGAAACTACTATACTCGAATACAATCAATTGAAATTAACTATCTCTTGTGGCACATTCCAAAGTTAACCATGTTTAATGTTAATCTCTGTGTTAATGTTAATCCCTGCTCCTCATTTTAAAAAGGACTGTGTTGGCTTGCTTTAATACTTTAATTTCTACAATGTGGTTTTGGAAAAATGTTGTAAAAATGACACTCTTACAAATAAAATGTGAAATTTCAATAGGATACACTGAATTGCTTTATAAACCACTAGAAGCCTGGTGCACGAATTTGTGCACCGGTGGGGTCTCTCAGCGTGGCCTGTGGGGATCAGGCCATGGCAGGTGGCTGGGGAAGAGCCCCAGCCCAGGACTGGCATTGTGCTACTTCGGTTCATCCTGCCCCACTGTGCCTGCTGTGGGCTCGCACCCAGTCCCAATTGGGAGAGGCTCACGTCACCAAAGTGGCGCTCACCAGCCATAAGCCCAGTGTCAGGAGCCTGGTGGTCAGCTGAGCAGCGCTCCTGCTGTGGGAGTGCACTGGCCACCAGGGGTCAGCTCCTGTGTTGAGTGTCTGCTCCCTGGTGGTCAGTGCACATCATCAAATGGACGACCAATCGAACAGTTGCTTAGGTTTTTATATATAGACTAGAGGCCCGGTGCACAAAAATTTGTGCACTCAGGAGTAGGGGGACCTCAGCCCGGCCTGTGCCCTTTCGCAGTCTAGGACCCACTCGGGGGTGACCACTTGCTGGCTTACGCCTGCTCCCCGGGGCATTGGGCCTAAGATGGCAACCGGACATCCCTCTGGCAGCCCAGCAGCCCTCGGGGGGT
>NW_006287918.1:235581-239171 GCF_000327345.1 Myotis davidii | reverse complement strand
GCCTGTTTCAGCCTGGCCAGTGACTGAAGCTCCCAGCCTCTTTTTTTTTCTTTTTTTTCTTATTCTGGGATTTATTTACCTTCTATAGCTGTCACTGGAGCTGGGAGTTGGCTCCAGCTCTGAGGCCGTGGCTGGTTGAAAGCAAGTATCTGGGGTTTGTTCAGCTTCTATAATTGAAACTCTGTTGCCATCACTGGCATTCTAAGCCCTGAGGCCCCGGCTGGCTGAAAGTGGGTACCTGGGGTTTGTTTAGCTTCTATAATTGCAAAATTGTTGCATCCAGAGCTCAGAGTTGGGCGGCGGCAGGTGGGGAACCTTGGCTTCCTCCATCACTGGAGCAAGCAAATCTCCTGTTCGCTTCAGCTGTGTGGCTGCCGGCCGCCATCTTTGTTGGCAGTTAATTTGCATATCCTGCTGATTAGCCAATGGGAAGCATAGCAGAGGTATGGTTAATTACCATGTTTGTCTATTATTAGATAGGATAGTATAGTTTAACACTTGAGATGTAAAGCATTTGTCTTTCACTTTATTACCATGAATGATACTAAAATAAGTTAGCCAAAAGAATATTCTATTCTTTCTTCTCTCTTTAAATGTTGTTCCAATTGACAATATAACTATTAAGAATAGTGATTAATCTAGAGCACTAGAGCCATGCAAGTGGTTTATTGCCTCCAAGCTTACCTCCAAGTGAACCTGCCCATATTCTAGGATTTTACACCTAATGCCCATTTTTTGTTTGACATGAACCTGCTAAGATAGTTAAGTAAACTAGGAGTGGACATATTTCTCAAGAGCAGCCCAATCAAAAACCAATTTGTGGTGGTAAATAAACAGCTGAGGTGGAAGAGTCATGATCCATAATGAGTCAGGAAACAGTTCTTGCATATTTCTTTAAATGTCTCTAGTAGGAAATGGAATAAAGTCATTATCATTTATTCAAAATAATGCATAATTTAAAATGATTTAACTTGTGAAAATATTAAAACTAGAAAATGTTGAAACATTTAATCCATTAGAGTTCAAATATTTTAGATTCTTTTAAATTTGGTGCTAAATGTTCATATATTATATTGCACATATAAAATACATCTGTAATAATTGTGAAAAAAAATCAGTAACATAAATTGGTACAAGTTTTCTATTATCAGTAGTTTGAAAAGGAAATCTTTATATGAGATGTGTAGCTATATATGCAACTGTTTGACCAGTGGCTATGACACACACAGACCACCAGAGGGCAGGCACTTTGACCAGTAGGTTAGCTTGCTGCTGGGTCTGGCTGATTGGGACTGGGCAAGATGGGCTGGACATGTCCTGGAGCCCTCCCGCAGTCTGTCTCTGGCCCCAATTGTGCACAGGTGGGGTCCCAAATTGCGAGAGGATGCAGGCCAGGCCGAGGTACCCCACCAGGGCACGAATCCATGTACCAGGCCTCTAGTAACACTAAAAATCTGCACTTTCAAAACTTTTCCATCAGTGACTTCTAATTAACACCAATTTTGATTATTACAGGAAGACATAACTTCATCTAGATAAGTGCTCCTTATTTTAATAAAGACACTGATTCGTAAAGGTTTTCCCCCCCTATTTTCTTTAAGGTTTTCTTTTTGATATAGTATATATTTTTAACTTAGGCAAAATCAAGAAGATTGTGAGATAAAAATAGAATATATAATTTTTAAGTCTTTCTCTTTCCATTTCTTAAATCTTACGCAGTATGTCATGACTCTATAGTTATCTGGGAAATTTGGAATCAAGAAGACAAATCTATTACGGATTTTTGAAGTATGTCTGTAAGCCAACATTCTAGCAGATATGAGAATTCTTGGGCTGAAAAACAGAAGTTTTTGACATATGATTGAAAAGATGGGTTGACTATACAGAAATAAGATAGCTAGTATTGGTAGAATTAAAATGTTCATACGTGTGTTTTTTTACAATGGACATTTTTTACAATATTTTGCATGCATTTAAGCTTTCTTTGGTGTTCTGACATACCATAATTTATGTAAACAATCCAAACTGGTGACCATTTAGATGAGATTCATTTAAATTTAAATTTTACAGTGAACTATTATGTGTTTATGTCTATATCGACCTATGACTATATCTATAATTATCCACTTCTGTGTACATTAAAGTAAGAAAGTATACATGATCCATATTTTGTTTGTTCAAATTTTCTTTATGCCCTTTATTTTCTATACTGAAATTTTGGGCTTCACATGTCTGCTTCTTTTTCTAAGTAATCATTTTCTAGTACTTAGTTTTAAAATTGTAGGCTTATTTACTATATAGTTAAAGAAATATTAGCAAGACAAAAGCTGAAAAATTCTCTCTTTCTTGATGCTATTGAAAAGCAGATATAATTCTTTAGATGAAATTGTTCTTAGAAGAAAAACTCAGGAAAAGGGATTATTATAAGACATCAGCCTTCAGACATGATTATTTCATATAAAAGCAACTTTTAAGCTTTAAAAGTCTATAATTCCCACTAATTTGTTGCCATGGTAATAATATTTAAATTGGCATCTATGTTTACTGAAAGCACCATTAGTTGCAAGTTTTCTTTGCTAAGCCAGAGAGAATCATTGTCATTGCCATCCTTTTCACAGGCATGGAAGCTGGAAAGAACAGGCTCTTGGAAGTTAGTTATAGACACTGGAATGCATGCAATTTAGTAGGAAAAATAAATGTGCTAAAATCAGATAGATTGGAAAAATTTCCAAAAGATGTCTTATACCATTTTTACTTCCAATAATAGCATGACAGTGCACCTTTATCCACATGCTTGACAACTTTAGAGAGTACAGATATTTTCATAATCTACAAGCGAACATTAATAAATATTTGTAATAGTTTTGACTTGCTTTGCAGTTGACTTTCAGAGGTATGGTATAGATGCTTCTTTTTCTATAGAATGTGATTACTGATATCTTTATATATTATTGCTTGGCTATGTTAAATTTATATCACATTGCCAATTTTAAATTTATATTGCATTGCATAATGTAATATAATTTATGTTATATAAGTTACAAATGTAATTGTTACAAAATTATTAAATATATGAGAATTTTTAAAAATATATATTTTATTGATTTTTTACAGAGAGGAAGGGAGAGAGATAGAGAGTCAGAAACATCGATGGGAGAGAAACATCGATCAGCCGCCTCCTGCACATCTCCTACTGGGGAAGTGCCCACAACCCAAGTACATGCCCTTGACCAGAATCGAACCTGGAACCTTTCAGTCCACAGGCCAACACTCTATCCACTGAGCCAAACCAGTTTTGGCGAAAAATATGAGAATATTTAAATGTGTAAAATAAATCACTCTTTATCTTTTACCTTTTGACCACTTTCCCCATTTCTGTTAATTTTATCTTATAATTCTTAAAGCTGTATAAACTTTGTTAGCACATTTATAATTATAAAAATATAAATGAAAATATTTCTATATATAAAAACATGTGGAATTTTCATCACAACATTATAAAGTGGTAGCAGTGGCAATAATTGAAATATGTAACAATACAGGAATCATTGATTATAAAATTATTTTTTTTGGAGTTAAAGTTGCATGTA
>NW_006287918.1:229334-235538 GCF_000327345.1 Myotis davidii | reverse complement strand
TCAGCAGTTTCATGAGTATTACTTTATACTGTTGCATAGGATAATATCTCCCTCATCCAAATGTAATGGAATAAAGCCTTTTTATTAACATCAAGACATTGTTCAAAATTGAACAACTCATCTTGGCAATATCTTATTAGAGCTTGAAAAAGAATCATTATAGCATTATAAGATAGTAATTATCAATCCTCATGCATTTGTATAATCAATCATGCAGCTTATATATATATATAGATAGATAGATAGATATAGATATATATAGATAGATAGATAGATAGATAGATAGATAGATAGATAGATAGATACAGCTTTAGTCCATAAGAGTTTACCTATTATTATTCTTCATTGCTCATCAGGGTCTATCCAAATAACCAATTTTACAACAATAGGAGAGAATAAAGGTTACTCTCTGTGGAGAAGGAATGTTTTTCAGGATAATAAGAGTATGCTTATCTTTATGGAAGGCTCTAAAATAGGTATTTTATCAGAAATAAAGAAGGTATAAGAAACAAATCATTAAAATATGTGATAGAAGCCAGGAGAGGAGAAAGTTGTAAGAAGCAAAATGCATTTGACAATGCACTGGAAGACATAAGTGGGTGAGCTATAGACTGAGAAAACTGCACTGAATTTAGCAATTTTTAGGCTGTTCATTAACTTCCAGAGGTGTAAAATCTCTCTTCTGGCAAGCTAGATACGTGACAGAAAGAGATGAAGGACACATTCAAAAGCTACACACACACACACACACACACACACACACACACACACACACACACGAACAACTTACATACCAAAAAAAAAAAAAAACTGCACAAATTACAAGTATACAGCTCAGTGAGTTATTCCAAAGTAAATGAACTCATAGATCATGTAAAGAAATATGTTACTGGTCTAACCAGATAGACCCACTTGTGTCTCCTCTAAATCATTACCAGTCTTTCTTCTCAAAATTTAACACCAGCCTGACTTTTAACACTATGTCTTTTTTTGCCCAAAAACTTTATATAAAGTAAAAAGGGCTATGTATTATTATTTGATGTTTGGCTTCTGTTGCTCAATTCTAGATTTGTGAGATTCATCAATATTCTTTCAAATTATTTGTTTTCATTACTGTGTAATTTCCCATTAGATGAATGTTTCATATATATTTATTCATTCAATTTTGACAGATATTTAGGTTGTTGAGCAGTGCATGCATGCCCACTCTGTTTCCCCTGAGGCCATCTGAGTTTGCCCATGAACAGTTCCTGGCCTCATAAAGACTCCTCAGCTTCAGCTCCTAAAATTCGTCTCTCTCTGTGTAGGGACAACCCAGAACTGTGGGGACATTTATGCTGCTGAAACTACTCTCAGCCCATGGGGAACAGAAGCGAGCTGATAAATGCCCAGTTTTCTGGTCTTCTTGACAAACAATTGTGAGTTGTGTTTCTCATGTGTCTCAAAGGGTCCCTAGACAACTGTGCTCTAGATGCCCACTGTTCTAAACTTCATTAGTTTTTCTTTCTTTTCTCTTCCACTTTCACCATTTTCTTACTTGTGTTTCACAAGTAACCTACAAGTCCTTGTTGTGTGTCCCACCTGGAGTGGGGGGTTAAGAATAAAGCAGTCAGCTACAGACAGAGCCTTAGAAAGAGTACCTCAATACAGGCTGGTTAAACATAGGCTTACAGTGTGAGCTTGTGAAACAGAGTCTATTCTTGTATTATTAATTATTATTGCATCATTTTTTCATATGCACAACTATAAACTTTTTGCTGCACACAAAAACTACATTGGTGCTAGAATTTAGGGTGGCAACTCCTGGCAGGCTGTCACACTATAGCCACTAAGCTTTCACTCTTTGGATAGTGATGAATAGTAAGTGGAACAGCAAACACTTGTTATTCAAAATTTCTGGCATTTTTAAGATGTAAGGCCAAAAGTAACTGTAAGGATTGTAGTTATGGCTGCCTTTTGTTAACTTTTCTAGGAACCACGAAAAAGGAGAATGACATGTTAAATTTTTCTATGTATTACTTACTATACTAGAGACCCGGTGCATGAAAATTTGTGCACTTGTGGGGGGTGGGGGTGGGCGGTCCCTCATCTCAGCCTGTGCCCTCTCAGTCCAGGAGCCCTCAGGGGATTCCCTGTGGAGAGCAGGCCCAAGCCGCAGTTTGGCTTCCCTTGTGGGAGGCGACCAGGCAGTGATCAGGGGACAGAGCTGCTCCCATCACCCTGCTGCTGCCTGCGGCTGCCTGCAGGTGGCCTCCCTCTGTGGGAGGTGACTGGGCTGCCAATCAAGGGACGGCACCAGCTGGCGAGCATGGCCCCACCCCACATCATTCCTCCACCACTGCAGATTGCTGCTACCTCCCCCCCATCGCCGTCCCCTCCCTCTGCCCGCTGGCACGCGCCTTGGCTGTCCTGGCATTCCCTGCTTACCGGCCCCACTTCCTCCACACTGGTCATTCTGCAATTCAGTCTATTCGCATATTATGCTTTTATTATATAGGATTTTCCATATTTTTGTCTCTTTTTGCTTCAATATAAATATTTTCTTCTGAAATACGTTTAAATTATTAAACACACTTGACATAGTTTAAGTGAATTTTTAGTTTTGTTTCCATGTGATTTTTTTGGGTATTTTACTCCCGAAATTCCCCATCTATGTTTTATATACTTGAACCTGTCAATCACAGTTATTTTAAAACCTATATCACATAACTTCATTAGCTTTAATTCCTTTGAGTCTCTAATTACTATAATTTTCTTCATTTCAGTCTAGTTTCTTTTGGGTGTCTCATGATTATTGACTTACTGAATATAGTATATGAAGAATTTGACACATCATTTTAGGTCACAGAAGGATATTCTCTTATATTTTATTATGAAGTCAGGCTCAGTGAAAACCATCTTAAACCAATCATGGCTTGAAATGATTGTAAGCTGGGTTTCAGTTCTTAGGAGCAATGGTCCATTCCTCAGTTACTCTTAGAACCTCTCTTTTCTTGGTTCTTACTGAAAATGTAGCTTATTTACCAGCTACTTGACAGGACTGCACTTCATTGCTTGTTTCCCCATCAGGATGAGCATGCAGAAATATCTGTTCGAGGTGTCAGTCTCTCCACATGACTTTCAAGGTTGGCATTGTTGTATGGGAGAAGGTGTAAGATGATACCTCTCCAAAATATGATGTTAGCTTTCTGATACCATGAAACAATATTTTTTGTCAACCATTTTTTCATCCGTTATGTTTTTCCCCTGAAAAAAAAAATGTTGATTTCAAACAATCTAATTTACCATGTCTGGAAACAGAACTCATCACAATTTTTATCTCATATTGGCAATATTCATATTTTAAAATTATAAATCTTCTGTATTTTCTTTGTAATAAATAATGTTTATTTTCTTTTTATTCATCATTTTTATTCCATGATTTGCATGGCAGTAGAGCCACCTGTTAGTTATTTTATCAAATTACAAAATGGTTTTAGAAGAATATAGCACTTGCTAATAACACCCTACTTTGTTACTAGTAAATACAATATCCACCTCTTCGACTAACTTGCAAATTGTTTTTCTTATTTGAAATATTCTATTCTTGGAAGCCTATTGCACTGTAGGTAGTATAATTTAAGGGGAATTATTGTTTCCTGAGAGGTAAAATTACCCTATATTAAGATTCCAACCAGTGCCAGATACACAAACCTGAAAATTTACTAACTACTGGGTTTTATTACTGAAGAAATCCCAAGATGCATTTCTTAATATTTAAGAAAATAGAAATGCAATAAAGTTAGAATTGGTAATTGCAATCTTCTAAGGAAAACCAACTTTTGTTGCCTGTCAACAAATTAACATATCTATTTGGATGATTACTGAAATAACATTAAACAAAAGCTAAAAATATCTCACAGAAGATGATATTACATAAATTGAATGTTTTGAAGAATAACTCAATAATGTTGGTTTTATATGTCTCTTTGCAAGATATTTTTGAAACAAAGACTCTTTTTATACCAATTTAAGAAAGTATTTTTATGCCAATTTATTACACCTGAGGTATCAACCTAACGCTTTCTCTACCTTAAGACATCAACTATAATTTTGTAGATATTTTGTGTAATTTGTGCTTAAATATAGATAATTTTTCTCTTAAAAGGCCTATTTACAGGTAATTACTCCTTATTTCATAATAGTAACCCCTCAGGAATGAAAAAAAAAGGGCAAATTGTTTATTTGTTGCAAAGGTAAATGGAATTATTATTTTAGTTTCTCTTTCTGACAATTCATTATTGGTTCATAAAAATGCCATTAATTAATTTTGCATTCTGCTACATTGCCAAATACATTTATTAAATCTAGTAGATTTTTTGGTGGAGTTTCAGGGTTTTCAATTTACAGTATCAAGTCATCTGTGAATAACGAGAGTTTGACTTTTTCCTTTCCAATTTGGATGCTTTTTATGTTTTTTCTTGTCTGATCACTGTGGCTAGGACTTCTAGTACTATCCTATATAATAAAAGCCTAATTTGCTAAGTGTCCAGTCATCTGGTGACTGGTTGACTGTTCAATCAATCAAAGTGTAATATGCTAATGATATGCTAAGGCCGTTCAACCGCTCACTGTGACATGCCTTGACCACCAAGGGGCAGATGCTATGATCAGTAGGTTAGCTTGCTGCTGGGGTCCAGCCCATTGGGGACAGAGTGAGATGGGTTGGACATGCCCTGGAATCCTCCTGAGGTCCATCCCCAGCTGACCAACCTCCCGCATCACTCCCCGGATGGCCTCCAATCAGCTCGATTGGAACTGGGCAAGATGGGCCGAACACGCCCTGGAGCCCTTCCGTGGTTCCTCCCTGGCCCAATCATGCACCAGTGGGGTCCCTTGGCCTGGCCTGCGCCCTCGCAGAGAGCTGGTTTTGGCCGGATCCCAAAGGTCACTCCCCTTGGGAGGGCACCAGATGCAAGGCTCATGGCTGGCAAATGCTGCTGTGGCAGCGCAAGCCTCTCTCAATCAGGACAGATTGGGTACGAGCCCAGGGCAGGCGCAGTGGGGCCAGAATAAGCAGGAGCAGCAGGTAGGAGCTGCAGGCAGCGTTGGACTGTGGGGTCAGCTAGATCCCCACAGGCTACCCTGAGGGACCCCACCTGTGCATGAATTAGTGCACTGGGCCTCTAGTATTGAATAAGAGTGGTGAAAGCAGACATCTCTGTCCTATTCTTCTTCTTATAGGAAATGGTTTTAATTTTGCCCATTGAGTGTGATGTTGGTTGTAGGTTTGTCATATATGGCCTTTATTATTTTGAGCTATGATTCCTCTATTCCCACTTTGCTGAGAGATTTTACCAAAAATGGGAGTTGTATTAAATTTAATGATTTACTCCATCTATTGATATAATAATGTGATTTTTGTCTTTCAATTTGTTTATGTGATGTATCGTGCTTACTGATTTGCGAATATTGTACCAGCCCTGAATAATTCCCACTTGGTCCATGGTGTATGATCTTTTTAATTGTTGGAATCAATTTGCTAATATTTTGTGGAGGATTTTAACATCTATATTTATCAGTGATATTTGTCTGTAATTCTCTTTCTTCATAGTGTATCTGGTTTTGGAATTAGGATAATGCTGTCCTCATAAAAAGAGGTCGGAGATATTTCTTACTCTTGGATTTTTTTGAATAGTTTGAGGAGGATAGGTGTTCTTTGAATGTTTGGTAAAATTGCCCTTTGAAGACAAGCTTTTGTTTGCTGGGAGTTTTTGATTACTGTTTCAATTTCATCAGTTGTTATTGGCCAATTAAGGTTTGCTGATTCTTCCTGATTCAGTTTTGGAAGATTTTTTTCATATATTTAGGTGCCCCTTTATTGGGTTCATATATGTTTACCAGGGTTATATACTCTTGTTGGACCAATCCCCTTAGTATTACATAGTGACCTTTATTGTCTCTTGTGATGGCTTTCATTTTGAAGTCTATTTTGTCAGATATGAGTATCACTACACAAGCTTTTTTTGTTTTCATTTGCATGGAAAACTTTTTTCCATCCCTTCACTCTCATCCTGTCTGAGTCTTTTGTTGGTCTCTTATAGACAGCATATATTTTGGTCATGTTTTTGTGTCTATTCAGCTACCCTATGTCTTTTGATTGGAGTATTTAATTCACTTACCTTTAAGGTTATTACTGGTAGGTACTTATTTATTGCTATTTTA
>NW_006287918.1:215222-229224 GCF_000327345.1 Myotis davidii | reverse complement strand
TACTCTGTCTTCTGATTCACTGATCCAATCCTTGGCTTCCCCTAATCTGCAGTGTGTTCCTTCCAGTGTATTCTTTATTTGTGCTATGTCATTCTTCACTTATGATTGGTCTTTTCTTATAGTTACTATATCTTTTCTCATGCTGTTGAGCATCCTTGTAATCATTATTCTGAACTCTATAATCTGATAAAATTCTTATCTCCATTTAATATAGCTCTTCTTCTGGAGACTTCTCTTGTTCTTTGATTTGGAGCTTGTTTTTACTTGTCTCCCATTTTGGCTGCCTGTTTAGGTTTGTGTCTATGATTTAGGTAGTTCTGCTATGACTCCCAATCTCTAGTGCTGGACAATGTCAGATGCTATTTGTGACTGGCCCTGAGTATCCTGTTAGGATCTATCATCCATCCACAGCGTGTGGCGCCCTCTGCTGAGGCTGGGGCCTTTGGAAAGACCAAGATGAGTCCCAACGTCTGCTTTTCCTAGCCCAGGCCCAAAAGTGGTCAGAGTCAAAGTCTCCAGAGATCCACCTCTGCCTGCAGTCTGATTATTATTCAGTCTTGATTGCCTCAGGCAATTCACCACAGGGTGGGGCCAGAGGTTTTCCAACAGGTTGGGGCAATTGCATATATATATCCTATTTGTGACAAAATGAATGTACCTTAAAGTCACTTGAAGGCATTATGCTAAGTGAAAGAAATCAGACACAGAAAGGCAAATACTTTAGATCTCACTTATATGTGAAATCTAAAAAACAAAGACAAACTCATAGAAAAAGAGATCAGACTTGTTAACAGAGGTTGAAGTGGGGAAATTGGAAGAAGGTGGTCAAAAGGCACCAGCTTCCAGTTATGAGATGAATAAGTACTAGGATGCAATGCACAGCATGATGACTATAGCTTACAGTGCTCCATGGCACCTAAGAAAATTTAGATTAATCCTAAAAGAATTATCACCACAAGGGAAATTTGTTTTCCTTTTTTCTTTTTTTTTAATTGTAGTTATATGAGACTGTGGATGTTAGTTGAACCTAATCATTTCACAATATATGCAAATCAAACTATCATTCTGTACTTCCTAAACTTACACAGTGATTGATGTACATCCATTATTTCTCAATAAACCTAGAAAAATCTTTACATGTGTAACTTTTTAAATACTATACTCAAAATTTTGTTTATGTAGTAATTATGAATACATTTCTTTTTGTATTCAAAATATAATAATGGTATCTATTGATCTGGGAAACAATTTTGTCAAAAAGGAATAAACACAGAGGTATTAAATGTGTTCTCTATTGTTCTTTTTTTAAAATATATTTTATTGATTTTTTACAGAGAGGAAGGGAGAGGGATAGAGAATTAGAAACATCGATGAGAGACAAACATCGATCAACTGCCTCCTGCACACCCCTCACTGGGGATGTGCCCGCAACCAAGGTACATGCCCTTGACTGGACTCGAACCTGGGACCCTTCAGCCTGTAGGCAGACGCTCTATCCACTGAGCCAAACCGGTTAGGGCATGTTCTTAAAGACTCACTGGAACAAGTGGGCAGATGATACAGGAAATAAGATGTTAGCTCAACAGCCTAAATGATGCATGTTAGTGGAATTGGCTAACATTTAGTGTGATTTATCTACCATGGTAAACTCCCTATTATTCCTATTATTGCAAAAATACAGAATCAAAGGTGACTGATCAGAGCAATCTGTAGATGTCATCTTCCCAGGGAGAAACTTCCCTTTTCCTGAACTCTCCTAATCAAACTACTTTTAAACAACCAAAACTCCACCAATGAGTTTTAAATCTGGTGAAAGAAGGAAACAAACACAGCTGAATTTCAGTACAGAAAGTAAGAAGTATATAAAGAAAAGCAAAGAGAGAGGATGTGGGCTTTCACAAAAGAAGACTCCTTCACTCTGACACAGAAATAGGGCCTTCACATCTGCCAGGATTTCCTCCAATAGAGATTAAAGCTGAACGAGTGATTTCAGATAGAGGAGACAGTATGGATAAAGAAAGATTCAGAAACAGACAAAATGTAAGGATGTTAAAATATCACTGTTTGGTGAATATCAAAGGAAGTAATTGAAACTTTGTTTAGAAATATAACTGGGTCAAAGGCAGACGATGAAAATTTTCAGATGCTTAGTGGCAATATGTTTCTTTAAGTAGTAAAGAGATATTGAAGGTTTGGAGTTGTTGGATGGGATATTTTCTGTTATCTAATAATATTGCTTAGCTCCCAACATACAATGTTATGTAGAAGTGGAGATAGATGAAATTCTGGCTTACATCTGACTTTTCAGAAAACCTAATTATGAAATATGTGTCCCATAGGCTGCTGTAATTGCATGCATGTGTGTATGGATGCATGTATTGTATATGTATAAAATATATTCTATCATTTTTCTTGATTGTTTTAATGCATGTGGAAGATGAACAATGTTAAATACTTGCTAGATAACTAAAAATTGTGACATTTTTATTTAGCTTTAATAATTAAATGGATTATTTTTTTTTTTTTTTTCATATTATTTTTAAATTTATTTTTTAATTACAGTTGGCATTCAATGTGGAGTTGTGGGGTTTTTTTGTTTGTTTTGTTTTGTGAAAACTAATTCTACTACATGTTTATGGTTTATGTATTATGTTTTTTGCTGTTGTTGTTGTTTTTTTACTTGTCAAGTAGCCTCTTTCTTTTAGTATGGCAGTTGGTTGCTTTAGATTTTTATGTCTATACAGAGGTAAATTTTGGTGAGTTTATTTTCTTTAAAAACATGCTTTTCAGTTAGAATAATGCAGTATAAACTTACATTACACATTCTTATTTATCTTTTCCATTTCCAGTTATTTTATTTGTAATTCCTCTTTTTCTTTTTTTTCTTATGGTTGGATTTCTTAGTGATTCATTTAGTCTGAAGATTTTTTTAACAAAAAACCTTTTTTAAAATGTATTTAGGTTTGTAAAATAAATTACAAGCTGCCCAATTTATTTTAATTTAAGTAAAACAACCTTTATTTACAGAATAAGTTTGCCTCAAATATTGCACATGCCATACTTATATTAAACATTACCAATAGTTTAACTGAAATTCAAGTTTAATTGTTCAGACTGTATTTTAATTTACTAAGTCTGGGATTTCTTCTTATTTGTTCTAAACCTTTATTTAGTTCTGTTTATATTTTATGCATAAACAGGTATGTTTTATCTTCATTAATTTTTTGCTTCTCTTCTCATTGCTTCACTATGTTATTTTTTATTTTGTTGATCTAGGTATTAATATATTTTAGTTTTTTTATTTTTATTTACCTGGATTTTTAATGGCAAAATGTTTCCTCAAATAAGTGTCTTAGCTCTTTTATCTGACCTGTAGGAAAGTCTGTCATCTTATTTTTTATTTCCCTTTGACCCCAGAGTTTTAAAATTTTATTGAAAATACCAGGTAGAAGGAACTTTTAATTTTATTATTAACTAGAGGCCCAGTGCATGAATTCGGAGGGATCAGGCCAAAACCCGCAGTCCAAAGCCACCTGCAGCTCCTACCTCCTGCTCCCGCTCATCCCAGTCCCACTGTGCCTGCCACAGGCTCCCGCCCAATCAGTCCTGATTAGGAGAGACTCACACTGCCACAGTAGCACATGCCAGCCATGAGCCCTGCATCTGGTGCCCTCCCAAGGGGAGTGGCCTGTGGGATGGAGCTGAAACTGGCTCTCTGACATCCCTCGAGGGGTCTTGGAGTGCAAGAGGGCACAGGCCAGGCTGAGGGGCCCCACTGGTGCATGATTGGGCTGGGGAGGGACCATGGGAGGGCTCCATGGCATATCTGGCCTGACTCGCTCAATTGGGAAGACCCCAGGTTAGCAGTAAGGTACCCTACCAGTTGGATCATCTGCCCCTTGGTGGTCAGAGCATGTCATAGTGAGCGGCTGAGCATCCTTAGCATATCACTAGCATATTATGCTTTGATTGGTTCAGTTGTTCTTCCGTTTGGTCTATTTGCATATTGCACTTTTATTATATAGGATTTATCATTTAAATGTATTTTGATAAAAATGATATTTGAGTACTTTTTATTATTTAAACTATATTAAGGATTTTCTTGTGGTGTAATACATAACCAATATTTCTCAATAAGCCTTTGAACAAAATAATTATTATAGGAGTTCAGAATTTGATTATTAAATCCTCCTTATCAATTATGGTATTAGGCTTACTTATATTTATTGATTTATTTTGTCTACTTAATCTATCTTCATGAAGAAGGTGTATTAAAATTATCTCATGTTGCTGTATTTTTATTTTTCCTTAAAATTGTACTTTATGTTCTATGAAAGTAATTGCTGTATTATTGGGTACATAAATATTAGTAACTATGATCATGAGATAGTGTCCTTTCTTTTAAAATCCCTTTATGTGTGAGATCTACTTAGTCCAAAAGGAAGACTGTGATCTCTGATCATTTTTTCATTTATTTTTTTAATATGTTTTTATTGATTTCAGAGAGAGGAAGGGTGGGAGATAGGAACATCAATGATGAGAGAGAATCACCAATCAGCTGCCTCCTGCACGCCCCCTGCTGGGAACTGATCCTACAACCTAGCCATGTGCCCTGATTGGGAACTGAACCTTGACTTCCTGGTTCATAGGTTGATGCTCAACCACTGAGCCACATCGAGGCTGGGCTTCTGCTTTTTTTTAAAAAAAAATATATTTGTTTGTTATGCCTTTGTCCCTTTGTTCATCCTTTCATTTGAAATTTCTTTTACTTTTAATGGGATGGTTGAGGGCATATATTGATATTTTGGGTCTCAATTCTGTTGTATCTCTTATTTTTATTGTTTTACTTCAAGTAATATTCTATTTTTGACTATCTCATGTTATATAAAATATTTACATTTTTATATGTTTTATGTAAATTTATTTGTCCAATCCACAAATTATATTTACATATTAATTTTATGAGTTATTTAAGTAAATTAAAGCTATATGCTCATTTACAACCTAATCATCTAGTGTATAGTTCCTATTAAAAGTAAACATTTTCTTTTATATAAACAAGTAGAAGTTCCATAATCAGAAAATTAACATTGAAACAATACTTTTACTAATATAAAATTCATATTTAGATACTGAAAACTGTCACTGTAATGGTCTTTTGAGTAAGTAAATTTTTTATAGTATTGCTTTTTTTTAGTACAAAAGAAAATTTTAGGAAATATACAGTATTTGTGCATTTGTACAAGAAATGCAGGAAGGGTGATTAAAAAATAATGAAGTTGGTTATATGCAAAAGGCAGAGAGGAATGATACTGAAAAATAAAGTGATAGGAACATGATGAAATGAAGGGCAATTCTCAAAATATAACTTTTTGTATTGTCCTCACTTTTGGAATTACAGTAATTTTTCACACACACACACACACACACACACACAAAGAGAATGAAATTCAACCAGGATAGGATGGGTGGAACAAAACTTAATACAAACAAAATGAGGGAAACTAACTGTAGGGAGGGTGAAATTAACTAAATAAATTTTGAACATGATGTTTTAACTATATGTTCAGTTTTATGAAACAGTTTCAGAAATACCCTATGTGTATTCTGAGAAAATGAGTAAATGTATTGTGGATAATGAGAGCCAGGAATTCACCACTGGGATTTAAAAATGTGGAAAGGGGAAAGCTAGAATAAGCCTCATCATGTTTGATTGATATTGGAAGTATAATTTTGAATTTAGTAGTTTAATATAAACATGTATAGGTAGAAATACACTTACATAGATGGGTTTAATTATATACATAAAAGTACATGCAAATGTCTCTATCAATGAATATATATGTAAATACACAGATGTGTACCTATATAGGGATGAGCAAAAGTAGGTTTACAGTTGTTCATATAGAAAAATGTATAATACAAGAATAATAACCAAGACTATACATTGTTTCATATACTCACAACTGTAAACCTACATTTCCCTACCACAGTATATATAAACACACATAAACTCATATATTTGATTATGAATATACATGTATATATTTATATGAAGGTAAAAAATATCTGGAAATTATATTTTAAATCTACACCTGGAAATATTTTAACTAAAAAATAAGTTCTTTCCACTAACATTATGTTAAAATCTTCCCCAATTTTTTCAAAAATTATTTCAATACAGATTCTTAAATTTAAAATGTAAATTCCCCCTTTTCTTTGTAATATTTTGCCTCTTTAGATTTATTCTGATAAAGCATTTTCAATATTTTCTCATAGTTTTCTCTTTTTCTTTATAGCTGAACACATTTGATGAGTTCAAGCAAAATGAATGATTTATGCTAGAAAAATCACCATTTTTGGCACAATAATTTCCATCTACTTATCAACTGAATTACTATTAGCATTACAGCCACATTTTGCTAAACAGTTTATTCATAAGAGTCGACCGATGTCATATTGTGATCAGTAAAGCGAAATAGACTTGATAGCATTCAGTGAAGGTAATGACTCTAGAGTTTTAATATTTTTTCAGGTTAGTTAGTACAAAAGTGACAAAACTAAAGATTCACCTTGAACAGCAGATTCATCTTCCTGAAACAGAGCTCCACACTCAGTATTTATAATCTTAGTTATTTGTCATTAGAATTATGACACTTACAGTTTTATTTAAAACTAGAGGCACATTGCACAAAAATTTGTGTACTCGGGGGGTCCCTCAGCCCAGCCTATACCCTCTCGCAGTCTGGGACCCCTCAGGGGATGACCACCTGCTGGCTTAAGCCTGCTCCCTGGCGGATTGGGCCTAAGCAGGCAGTCTGGCAGCTGGAAGCCTGGCTTGTGGCTGAGCAGAGTTCCCCCTGTTGGAGCACACTGACCACCAGGGGAAAGCTCCTGCATTGAGCGTCTGCCCCCTGGTGTTCAGTGTTTGTTGTAGTGACCAGTCATTCCCAGTCATTCTGTTGTTAGGGTCAATTTTCATACTACCCTTTTAGTATACCGGAGAGAGGCCTGGTGCATGGGTGGGCACCGGCTGGTTTGCCCTGAAGGGTGTCCCAGAGCAGAGTGGGGGTCCAACTGGGGTGCCGGGCCAACCTGGGTGAGGGAGGCCAGCTGGTTTGCCCTGAAGTGTGTCCTGTATCAGGGTGGGGGTCCTGCTGGGGTGTCTGGCCAGCCTGGGTGAGGGGCTGAGGGCCATTTTCAGGCTGGCCACATCCCCTGGAGACCCAGGCCCCCAGCCCTTCCTTGAGCAGTGGCCAGGGGTGGCTGGAAGTCTGGGTCACCCCCAGAGACCCAGGCCCCCAGCCAAGAGGCCACAGCCGGCCAGGGCAGGTGGGAAGCCTGGCTTCCTACATCACCAGGGCAACCAAGTCTCCTGCTTGCTCCAGCTCTTTGGCTGCTGGTCACCATCTTGGTTGGGTAAATTTGCATATAGTTGCTCTGACTGGCTGGTGGGCATGGCTTGGGGCGTAGCAGGGGTGCGGTCAATTTGCATGTTTCTCTTTTATTAGATTAGATGTCGATAATTGCTTACTTTTGTACACAGAATTGGGCAATATTCTCCACTGCATTTATGGAAGTTTATTAGAGATAAAAGGACATGAATGCAATGGCATGTTGAAGCTGGCTCATACTGGCCCTCAAGAGCTGACTGGGTAAACCTCTTTCCATCTCCAAGATCAGTGACATCATATAAATAGTTTAAAATCATTACAGTGGGCATATTTGCAATGTGGGAAGTGGGAAGTGGAATCAATCGGCCCCGTTTCCCTTTTGTTTCTCCCCAGGAGCTGTTTTCTAGACACTGACTAGCACACCTTTGCTTTAATTTCCTCTGGGAATATGGCCCACTCATTCCACATTGATAAAATGAAGTGAAACATGGGAGTTTAATAAGGTCTCCTCTTGTATCATGCAGTGTCAGTCCCACTATTCTTGTTGCTTTCCTAAGGAAAATAGTCTCCAAAAGCAGGGCTTCTGCATTTTCTGCTTCTGATGCCTGGAATACTACTTGCCCAGATAGCTGAATAGATTTTTTTTCCATTTCCTTTACATATGCCTAAAAAACAATTAATCAGTGAAGCTTTTCCTGATCACACTGTATGAAATAATTTCCCTGTAAACATATGGTTAGAAATGTTCTTCCCAAACAAAATATACTTTTTTTTCTCAGTAGCACATATCACTATCTGAAGTGCTCCTATTGATTTGCCATTTGATTACTGCCCATTTACTAACAATAAAAAAGCAATCTCCATGACAGCAGGTGTCTTGCCAATTTTGCTCAAATTCCATCTACAAGGTCTATAAAATTGGCACATAATTGACATTCAAAAGATATGTTGAATAAATAACAACAATGAAAATATAACTGTAAAGAGTATTTTTAAAATATAAATTGCTTATTTTTAAAAAAGTCGTTTAAAAGTATTTAGATTCTTAATTAAAAATTGGTTCTTTAATAATATAGACACTTAGTTTATCTGTTTATTTTTTATAGAGTGCATAATATAAATATCTTTAAATGTCCCCTTAGTATGGATTTTTTCCATAATACTAGATGCTTATTATATAAATTTGCTACATAAATAAATGTCACATTGAAGAACTCATTTCTTTATAAGACAATTTTATGTTATATTCATAAAAATGTTTATATTTTAAAACAACTTTTTAGGTGTAAAAGAGTTTATACTTCCCAATACATACTTATTAATATTAAGAAATATATTTTTTTCACTGTTACTGGAGAAATTATGTAATACCTTATATTATAGTATGTTATTATTGTTCATTAATTCTATCAACAAGCTCTTATTGACTTTATACTTTAAACATAATTTCTCTGTCTAGAAACTTGTTGATTTTTTACACTTTCTATTAGTGGTGAGGTTTACAGAATTTAAATTGTATAAAATTATTGTTTTATTATTTACATACTAAAGGCCCAGTGCACGAATTCATGCACCAGTGGGGTCCCTAGGCCTGGCCTGCAGGATCGGGCAGAAACCAGCTCTCCAACATCCCCTGAGGGTGAGGGGTCCCAGATTATGAGAGGGTATAGGCCAGGCCGAGGGACCCCAATGGTGCACGATCAGGGCCGGGGAGGGACACGGGAGGTTGGCCAGCTGGGGAGGAACTGCAGGAGGGCTCCAGGGCATGTCTAGCCCATCTAGCTCAGCTAGAACCCAGCAGCAAGCTAACCTACCAGTCGGAGTATCTGCCCGCTGGTGGTCAGAGCACATCATAGCGACTGGTTGATTGGTCAACTGTCTGCCTCCTTATGGTCAGTGCACACCATAGTGAGCGGTTGAGTCGCCTTAGCATATCATTAGCATATTACGCTTTGATTGGCTGAATGGCCGAGTGGACACTTAGCGTATTAGGCTTTTATTATATAGGTATAAATGTATGAAATGAATGAGTGATAAATTCTCAGGATACTTACATTAGAATATCTCAGAAAGTAACTCATATAAGGTTCAATGCCTGAACCTAAATCAATAACTTTTGGCCTCAAGCCCACTGTTATTCTTTCAAAGATAAATTGAAAGCACCTTGATTTTTTAATAAAACAATTTTTATTAAAACTTTTTTATAGCAGTTTTACATTCCTAGCAGAACTGCGGATAAGGTACAATGATTTACCATATAACCTTCCTCTTCCTCCATGCATGCCTAGTCTTCTCCATTATCAACATCCCCTACTATCTGCTGTAAATGAAGCTACATTGACATATCATAATCACTCGCAGTCCATAGTTTACATTATGTTCACTCCTGGTATTGTACATTTTCTGGGATTGGACAAATGTATACTGACATGTACCCATCATTGTAACATAATACAGAGTGTTCTCACTGCTTTGAAACTCAGGTGTGTGCCACCTCTTTATCCCCGCCCCCCTCCTCGCTCCAACCCCTGGCAATCACATCTTAATACTGTCTTTATAGTTTTGGTTTTTCCAACATGTCATATAATTGAAACCATATGGTACATAGCATTTTCATATTGGCTTCTTTCACTTAGTAATATGCATTTATATTTCCCCTCTGTCTTTTTACGAGTGAACTCAGGTGTGTGCCACCTCTTTATCCCCGCCCCCCTCCTCGCTCCAACCCCTGGCAATCACATCTTAATACTGTCTTTATAGTTTTGGTTTTTCCAACATGTCATATAATTGAAACCATATGGTACATAGCATTTTCATATTGGCTTCTTTCACTTAGTAATATGTATTTATATTTCCCCTCTGTCTTTTTACTAGTGGTAGCTTTTTTCTTTTTAGTGCTTAGTAATATTCCACTGTCTGGATGTATCACTGTGTGTTTATCCACTTCTACTAAAGGATATCTTGGTTACTTTCAAGTTTTGGCAACTAGAAGAAAGCTTCTACATCTGTGTGTAAGATTTTATGTAGACATAAGATTTCAACTTGACTTTGTTAATAGTTGTTTGATATATTATATGGTAAAAGTACATTGAGTTTTGTGAGTAATCATCAACTGTCTTCCAAGTGGCTGTGTCATTTTGCATTCCCATCAGCAATGAATGAGAGTTCATGTTGCTTCACATCCTTGCCAGCATTTAGGGTTATCAGTATCCTAATCTTGGTCATTCTAATAGGTATGTAGTGGCATCTCACTGATGTGTTAATTTGTATTTTCCTGATGACATATGATGTGGAGCATATTTTCATGTGCTTATTTGTCATCTCTATATCTTCTTTGGTGAGGTATCTGTTAAGGTCATTGGCCCACTTTTTAATTGGGTTATTTTCTTGTTATTGAGCTTTACAAGTTCTTTATATATTTTGGATAATTTTCCTTTATCAGATGTGTCTTTTGCAAATACTTTCTCAGTCTGTGGATTATCTTCTCATTCTTTTGACATTTTCTTTCCCAAATCAGTTTTTAATTTAAATTATGACCATCTTTTCAATTTTTTTCTTTTATGGATCATGATCTTAGTGTTGTATTTAAAAGTAATTGCCATACCCAAGGATATCTACATTTCCTCCTATGCTATCTTCTAGGAGTTTTATACTTTTGCATTTACATTTAGGTCTATGTTCAATTTTGAATAAATTTTGTGAAGGGAGTAAGATCTATATTCAAATTAATTTCTTTTTTTTTTCATGCTGATGTCCAGTTGTTCCAGCACCATTTGTTGAAAGAAGTATCTTTGCTCCATGTTATTTTTGTGATCTTTTGTCAAAGAGGACTTGCCAATATTAAGATATGTCTACTTCTGACTGCCTATTCTGTTCTATTAATCGTTCTATCTGTTCTTTCTCAAATATCACACTGTCTTGATTACTGTAGCTTTACAGGAAGACTTGGAAGTTGGCCAGTTAGTCCTCCAACTTTGTTATTTTCCTCAATATTGTGTTGGTTCTTTGGCCTCTCCATATAAACTTTAGAATCAGTTTGTTGATATTCACAAAATAATTTTCTGGAAGTTTGATTGGATTGCATCTATAAATTATGTTGGGAAGAGCTGACATCTTAACAATATTGGCACCTCATTTTATACATGAGGACAGAAAAGGTCCCGCTGACAATCATTTGCACTAACAGAGGTTACATGGTGATGATTTTGATGTTCACCAAAATAAATTATTGACATACCAGGTGCAGAGCTTTGGAAATTTAGCAAGGTATAAAAATAATATTTGTTTTAAAACTTATTAAACAATGAATTTTATAAATAGATTATGATCTCTTCATAAACTTTCAGTTAGAGAGCTCTTCAGAATGGCCATTATGACAATAATGACACTTTGAGCTTTGTTTTCTTCATCTGTAATGTTATAATTTGGGGCAGTTCTCTTTCAGAAGACTGTTTTGAGAAGTAATTTGTCATAAAATTTGATTGAGTGTGTAGCACACTCTTTATATCTTATTAGGAACTTACCAACTTTGAGTTCATATCCTACCTTTGTTTTTTTTTTAAATTTATTTATTTAATATATTTTTATTGATTTCAGAGATGAAGGGAGAGGGAAAGATAGAAAAAGATGAGAGAATCAATGATTGGCTGCCTCCTGCACACCCACTACTGGACATCGAGCCAGCAACCCGGGCATATGTCCTTGACTGGAACTGAACCCAGGACCCTTCAGTCTGCAGGCCGATGCTCTATCCACTGGGCCAACCCAGCTAGGGCCCTACTTTCTTTAATGCATCAACAGACACTCCCTAGTGAAGGTGTCTGTTTAAATGCTCTGGAAAAGACTGTCAGTTCCTCCAGTGTTTAGCTCATGCATCTTAATGTAGCACCAGATTTTCTGTAGACAACCACATTGCAGGCCCTTTGACAAAACCCATAGAGAAAAAGATGCGATGTTCAAGAAACGAAGGTGGCTTGAATAATTTATCAACTACATATAGGCCTATGAAATATTAAAGGGACAGTAGTGTACAATGGGGAGTTTTACAGAGATCCTAGCTTGACATCAGTTTCCTCCTTGCACAGTTGACTGTTTGGCTGTAGTTAATGTGTTTTGATGATGAGACAATAATTACCATGGAATTAATAAGTACTTTCATAATAGCTAAACCAACTTACTGACATTCAGGAATTTAAAAATAAAAGAGCTCCAATACTGAAGGATTTTTTAGAATATTGAGCTGATATTAAAAATAACTTAAACATTTTACCCCTGATAGCTTTTATTTTTTTATTTATTTTTATTCTTATTTTTTTTTAATGTTTATTTATTTATTTTTTTTAGAGAGAGAGGAAGGTGAGAGAGAAACATCAATTTGTTGTTCTGTCAGCAGTGGTTAAGGGGTCTCTAGCAAGAGATAACCTCTGGCCAGAGATAGTACTCTGCCACAGTTCTTGTCATGCTTGTAGGAACGAATTCAAACAAGAGACTACAAATAGCAGCAAAAGCTGGTGAGGATTCATTTGTACGGAAGCAATGCATTCAGATAGGACCTAAGCAGGCAGCTCAGCCGTCTGAAGCCTCACGGAGTGTCCTGAGTGGGCAGCGCAGCTTGCTGAGACCCAACTGATATTTGGAGTTTGGAGGATTTATGCCCCTAGGCCGGAACACCCCTAGGCAAGGAACTAGGCAGCCCCTCCCTTAGGTCTCAAAAAACGTATCTTTAAGCTACAAGGCTCCTTCATTTAAGTGTTATGCCTCTAGTGGGCCACATCCTGCAGGGGCTCTTTATTTTTCCTGTTCACATAGGGGCCTGCCACCTCCATTATCTATTTTCAGTTTGTCATGTCTCACACTTATCTCCTCCAAGCCCCAGCTACCTCTCCCAGCTCATTTTGTTATTCCACTTATTTATGCATTCATTGGTTTATTCTTGTATGTGCCCTGACCAGGGATAGAACCCCCAACCTAGGTGTATCAGGATGACACTCTAACCAACTGAGCTACATGGCCAAGGCTACCTCTGTTACTTTTAAATAAATTTGTTACAATCAAGAACTGTCCACCAGAAACATATGAAAACATGCTCTAAATCACTAATCATCCGAGAGATGCAAATCAAAACAACAATGAGATACAATCGCACACCTGTCAGAATGGCTGTCATCAATAAATCAACAAATGACAAGTGCTGGCGAGGATGTGGAGAAAAAGGAACCCTTCTGCACTGCTGGTAGGAATGCAGACTTGTGCAGCCACTGTGGAGAAAAGTATGGAGTTTCCTGAAAAAGTTAAAAATGGAACTCCCATTTGACCCAGTGATCCCACTTCTAGGTCTAATACCAAGAAAACAGAAAGACCAATCTGAAAGGATATACGTACCTCTATGTTCATAGCAGCACAATTTACAATAGCTGGGATTTGAAAACAGCCTAAGTGTTCAACAGCAGATGAGTGGATTAAAAAACTATGGTACATCTACACAATGGAATACTATGCTGCTATTAAAAAGAAGGAACTTTTACCATTTGCAACAGCATGGATGGAACTGAAGAGCATTATGCTAAGCAAAATAAGCCAGTTGGAGAAAGATAAATATCACATGATCT
>NW_006287918.1:208879-215177 GCF_000327345.1 Myotis davidii | reverse complement strand
CTTCAGAGATACTACTTTCATCCGTCAGGCTACTCCTATTACGAGACTTAACAAAATTCATCACTGAGAACAAAGATTCACAAGCATATATGGATGAAACCAAAACACTGGTCGGATCTAGGAAGGCAGGGAGAGTTAAGGCAGAGGCATAGAAATTGCTCTTCCCCTCTCTCGTCAATCCATGTCTATGGTCTTTAAGATAACTTGTTATGTAAAATTATTTATTTATCTAAGATGCACCTACACTGAATTTATGTGAAAAATAAAAAAGTCGATATTAAGAAAAATATTGTAAATGGAAGATTATAAGAGAGGGTTTCGTGTGCCAGCAAAAATTACTGGCGTGTCATGTTTGGCATGTGTGCCAGGGGTTGCCCACCCCTGATCTAGAGACAAATGGTGGTGGCCAGAGGGACTTATATACATGCATATTAGCATAAACAATGGACACAGACACTGGGATGGTAGGGGCTTGCCCGGGCAAGGGATGCGGGAGGGGATCAATTGGGGGGAAAGGAAAAACATGTAAAACTTTAGACAATAAAAAAATTATTAAATAAAAAGAACTGTCCAACTAGCTATGTATTTCCTTCAAAATATGATAGGCTTTAATAATGCTTTTGTAAAACGAAAGGCAAGAAAGAGGAACCGTCTCTGCAGTCATGCTGACATGAATTGAGGAATTAAAGCTCATCTTTTCATATGGGACATCCACATACTCAATTCCACTTCATGATCAGGGACATCTCCATTAGAGATTCAGACTGCTGATGTCCAGATAAGGCAAAGAGCCCCAAACAGCAACCCTTGTTCTTAATTGAAGCTCTTTGGCTTAGATATCTATAATATTCCTTAAAAGTCTCTAATTGTTTCTAAAATCTATTTGCCTTTAATTTTCTTCACTACTTTTGGCATGGTAATATGCTTACAAAAAACAGTAATTAGATAGAGGGGTATTTTACACACTTTTAGTGAAGTAAGTGTTTAAAATATCTTACTTAAAATAAAGTACCCTGCTATTTTGCTATTACTTCTAAGAGGCCTCAGTTTTGTTTTGCATTTCCTAATACTGTGCACTGAGTTTTTGCTTTAAAGAGGCACTTAAGAGTGAGAGAAATGGAGAATAAGGGGCTTGTTTCACACAGGGCATCTTTCCTGCCATACCTATGTTCTGCTCTCCTTGTTTGATGAATACTTAAATAGTGAGGCAGTGATGTTGAGTCCCCACAGAATACTCAGGGTGTGTTTTTATATCCTTTTTAGCACTTATGGAAATCCATACCATGTCCAAGACAATAGCTCACTCAAAAGAGGAAATGCATTCACAATATTTTTTCTATTCTCTAGGCATTAATAATCTCAGAAGAATCATAAATAGCTAAATGGTGAGACAATTCTGCTACCAATATAGCCACTTCATGATGTTTTACAATTTCTGAACTGCTTCCACATGCATAATATTATATAAAACTAGAGGCCCAGTACACAAAAATTTCTGCACTCAGGGGGATCCCTCAGCCTGGCCTGTGCCCTCTCACAGTCTGGGACCCCTCGGGGGATGTCCACCTGCCGGCTTAGGCCCACTCCCCAGGGGATTGGGCCTAAGCTGGCAGTCAGACATCCCTCTGACAGCCCAGGAGCCCTTGAGGGATGTCCACTTGTCAGCAGAGAGCAGGCCTAAGTTGTGATCAGACATCCTTAGCACTGCTGAGGAGGTGGGAGAGGCTCCCACCACCACTGCTGTGCTGGCAGCCATCAGCTTGGCTTGTGGCTGAACAGAACTCCCCCTTTGGGAGCACACTGACCACCAGGGGGCAGCTCCTGCATTGAGTGTCTGCCCCCAGGGGGTCAGTGTGTGTCATAGTGACCAGTCATTCCCAGTCATTCTGCTGTTAGGGTCAATTTGCATATTACCCTTTTATTATATAGGATAGAGGCCTAGATCACGGGTGGGGGCAGGCTGGTTTGCCATGAAGGGTGTCCCAGATCAGGGTGGGTGTCCTGCTGGGGTGCGTGGCCGGCCTGGGTGAGGGGCTGAGGGCTGTTTTCAGGCTGGCCACAGCCCCTTCAGGGTGGGCGGGAGGTCCCGCTTGGGTGCCTGGCCAGCCTGGGTGAGGGGCTGAGGGCTGTTTTGAGGCTGGCCACGCCCCCCAGTGACCCAAGCTCCCAGTCTCTCCTTTTTTCTTTTCTTTTTTTCAGCACCTCCTTGAGCGGAGGCCAGGGTGGGCAGGAAGCACGTATCTGGATTTATTTATCTTCTATAATTGGAACTTTGTAGCTTTGAGCAGAGCCCAGGGCCGGGCAGGGAAAGCGGGAAGCTTGGCTTCCTAAATCACCAGGGGCAACTCAAGCCTCCTGCTCACTCCAGCTTCGTGGCCGTCACCATCTTAGTCAGGTTAATTTGCATTCTCCCTCCTGATTGGCTGGTGGCTTGTGGGTGTAGCGGAGTGGCGGAGTGTCCGATCAATGGTTAATTTGCATATTTCTCTTTTATTAGTGTGGATATACTTTGCATCATTCTACAGGGAAGATATGGAAAGAAAGGTTGCATTCCAAGCAGGAGCAATCCGGCAAGACCAACATTGTGTCACTTACTGAGAATTCAGGGGTATATAAGGCATGAAACCTGCCTTTGGGAGCATAGCCAAGAGTTGGAAGATCAAGTCCCCTTTGGAAATTGTCAGTATTTCTGCTACTTTTTATTACATTTTTCTTATCTAACTATCATCTATCTATCTATCCACCTATCATCTATCTATTATCTATCTACCATCTAATGCTGATGCCCCCTTTCTGCTTTTTTTCTGCTTTTTTTCAAACCTTTGCAATTAAGTTTTCTCTCTCTTTGGTTCTAACTAAATGGGACAATGACTGTGTCCTGTACATTTCCTGTTAATGGCATAGTAAGTAACTTACTATGACATATTCCTTGGCAATGGTGAAATAATCAATTACTTATGGCACTGAGTATTCCCACAAGGTAAAAAAAACAAAAAACCACACACAACTAATCTGTCAGAACTAACACTCAAGTGAAATCAAGGCCAACCTAGTCTCACCTTAATTCTTTGATATAGTATTCCCATTGGTCTTAGCCCCCACATACCGTATGTCCAGCATGGGCTGTATCTTTCATAAAGTCTTATTCCTATCTCATACAATAATAGGATAAATATGTTCTTTAATTTACTTCTTCCAAATTATAAGGCTTTCTTGAGTTTCATATAGTTTACTTGATTGATTGATTTTTTTTTTATTTCTTCCCTCTGGCTCCTGGTTTATACACTTTTTGAGGACATGACTTTTATCTTAATCATTGGTATACCGTTATTATTTCTGATGCAATGTGTAATAGTTAGCTGATGCACTAAATCCATACCATCTTTTCCTTACAGGTTTATCTTTTTAAGTTTATTTTTGCTTATATTTGAAAGCTGTATCATTTGAAAGCTGTATTATACATAGACATAACTTGACCAATAGAAGATATCAAATAGCAAATGATATAATGCATGTCTGCAAATGTTTTACAGAAGATTTATATAAATGAAAGTAATGATTTTCTCACAAAATTACTATAAAATTATTGCTTTGGAAATATAACTTTAATTTAGGAACATTTGCCTACATTTGTATATTACAATAAAGGTTCCAGAGAATTTTTTATTTTGTATCTGAATCTATAAGTGATCAAAAAGATGCGATGAATACATTTTAACATTAAAAGTTAATTCAGCTAATGAAAACAAGTCAACATATTTTGTAGGAGACTCTTAATTATTTAAGGGGCAAGAAGGTCTCTGCATGTGTGTATGTGTACACAACAAGCATTGATTTTACTATTTGCCTTCTCTTAAATGACAGCTAAAATAAACTGTCATGTTAGAAACGAAGCAGAATTATAAATGACCAACACATTTGCGCTTCTACTGAATCACTTACTGATGAGAATATCAGAGTATGACATGCGGAACCTATCTCAAGCACTAGACTGTTTTATTAGGGAGATAAAATGCAGTAAGAAATGTTTTCCTTCCTTCATACATTTTCTTTTACCTTCACTGTAACTTTCCTCCTTTTTTTTTTTAAATTGGAACCACTTTAAACCTTTTTATAAATACAGCAGTATTCTATAGATTAAGTGATCTATAGATTTAAATTATAATACATCTGGATTATAATCTCAGCTCTGCCATTTACTAATGCATTTTAACTGTCCCCAAAAATTTATTCTAAGAATCACATAACATAATGCATGTGTAAATGCTTTAAAAATGATAAAGCTCTTAATATATGTATGTGTGTTTTTTTCATTATAATAATGTGAGTGAACCACATACAGCCTGTTTACTTCATAAGCATATTTTTAAATGATCCAGTTTTTAAGACACCTACACATTCTCTTTTCTAAAAATGAGGAAATCCATATTTCTAATTTAACCTCAGAAGTGTTATTCAAAATCTTTACCATTGTCATGGCCAGGCATTAAGGACAAGGGATGCCTGCTGTGACCCTGAAGCAGAATTTCCTTCAGATCTGGGTCTTGGAGATACATGGAGTCCTGGGATGTTCAGGCGTGGCTGGATTATGAGGGTTGATATTAGTAAAATACTTAACAACAAAAAACAATTGTTATAACCAACTGCTGAAAGCTAATTATGTAATTCTAAGCATGCTTTCCCAATCTAAAACCCAATTAAGTTCTTCATATTATTATGCATAGTGCTTCTAGTGGTTTCCCTTTATCTTTAAATAATGTATCTAAAGTTCTATTACTTACGAATTTTAGTTAATTGATTGACCCTCTAGAAACAAAAGTTGAAATGGTATATATTCTCTAGCAATTGAAACAAAAGAAAACATAAACAAATAGCACCTCATCAAACTAAAAAGTTTTTGGACAGCAAAGGAAACCATCAACAAAACAAAACGGCAACCTACTGAAGGGAGAAGATATCCACCAAATGATACATCCAATAAGGGGTTAATATCCAACATTTATAAAGAACTCATACAATTCAACACCAAAACCAAACAAACAAATGAACAATCCAATTAAAAATGGGCAGAGCACCTCAGTAGACACTTCTCCAAGGAGGACAGACAGATGGCCAATAGACATGAAAAGATGCTTAACATAACCAATCATCAGAGAAATGCAAATTAAAACCACAGTGAGATACCACCTCACACCTATCAGAATGGCTATCATCAACAAATCAACAAACAAGTGTTGGTGAGGATGTGGAGAAAAGGGAACCCTGGTGAATTGTGAGAATTCATATTGGTGCAGCTGCTACTGAAAACGGTATGAAGGTTCCTCCAAAATTTTAAAATGGAATTTCATTATGACCAAGGACTTTCACTTCTGGGTATATTTCTGAAGAAACTAAAAACACTAATTTGAAAGAATATATGTACTCCGATGTTCTTTGCAGCATTATTTTCAATAGCCAAGATATGAAAACACCCCAAGTGACCATCAATAAACAACTGAATAAAAAAAGCAGAGGTACAAATATACAATGGAATGTTAAAAAATAATGAAATCTTAAAATTTGTGTCAGCTTGGATGGACCTAGAGGGAATAATATGAATTAAAATATTCAGCTGGAGAAAAACAAATAACATAGGATTTCACTTACATGTGAAATCAAAAGAACAAAATAAATGAAGAAACAAAATAAACATTCCCTCATAGATACAGAGAACAGACTGATGGTTGCCAGAGGGAGAGATTAAGAAGCACAAATTGGTGAAACCAAACCCAGGTTCAACTGCTTGTCACTCAAGATATATATATATATATATATATATATTCAAAAATCAAAAGGCAGGAGAGGATGAAAGTGTAGTCAGTCTATTCAAGAGCCAGCAGCTTGAGAAGATGGGGGACTCATGTCACAAAGGTTGTCTAAACATCTCAGTGCAGGTAGGGGAAGGGGAAGGCGGAACAAAGGAAACTGGAGGGGGTTGTGGGCTCTGTTGAGGGTGCTGTGTGCAAGTCTGCACAGTTTACTCCTATAATCATCTGGTTTTTGAAGGTGAGTAAACTTCCTGGAACTGAAATGCCTGAAGGCTGGAGTCTGCTTCCTTTGAGGTTAGCTGGTTCCTTTAAGCTAACAGAGTGTTTATCCATAGCTACATGTGAATTTAAAAATCATCATTTATAGAAACCATGTTAAAATATGGTGGATGGGTTGCATTGGTAGTTACAAAATAGTCATGTGGATGTAAGTACAGCATGGGCTATAGTCAGTAACAGTGTGATAACTATGTATGGTGGCAGATTGGTAC
>NW_006287918.1:199199-207637 GCF_000327345.1 Myotis davidii | reverse complement strand
GGGGGGAAGGGGGGGAGCAGCGTGGCCGGGGCGGGGTCAGCTGCTGGCAGCTGGGGGAAGGAAAGCCCTGATAGGCCCTGATTGCCAGTCAGGCCTAGGGACTCTGCCCGAGGGGTCCTGGATTGCGAGGGGGCACAGGCTGGGCTGAGGGACATCTATACCCCCTCCCCCACATAAATTTTATGCACCGGGCCTCTAGTTTATATATATTTCCCTATGATAATTTTGTGAATCTTAGGTAAAATTTTATAGCTCTGTTGAGTTTAACTTAATGGTTTGAGTATCACCTTCTGACCATGGAGTTTTAAAATGTTATCTTTTCACTTTTATGTGGAATCTAAAGCAAAGTAAGCAAGCAAACGAAATAGAAACAGACTCATAGATGCAGAGAACAGACTGATGGTTGCCAGAGGGAGAGATTAAGAAGCACAAATTGGTGAAACCAAACCCAGGTTCAACTGCTTGTCACTCAAGATATATATATATATATATATATATTCAAATCAAAAGGGCAGGAGAGGATGAAAGTGTAGTCAGTCTATTCAAGAGCCAGCAGCTTGAGAAGATGGGGGACTCATGTCACAAAGGTTGTCTAAACATCTCAGTGCAGGTAGGGGAAGGGGAAGGCGGAACAAAGGAAACTGGAGGGGGTTGTGGGCTCTGTTGAGGGTGCTGTGTGCAAGTCTGCACAGTTTACTCCTATAATCATCTGGTTTTTGAAGGTGAGTAAACTTCCTGGAACTGAAATGCCTGAAGGCTGGAGTCTGCTTCCTTTGAGGTTAGCTGGTTCCTTTAAGCTAACAGAGTGTTTATCCATAGCTACATGTGAATTTAAAAATCATCATTTATAGAAACCATGTTAAAATATGGTGGATGGGTTGCATTGGTAGTTACAAAATAGTCATGTGGATGTAAGTACAGCATGGGCTATAGTCAGTAACAGTGTGATAACTATGTATGGTGCCAGATTGGTACTGGAAATATCAGGGGAACACTGTCAAGTATATGATTGTCTAATCACTATCTCTGCTCTGTACACCTTAAACTAACAAAAAATGTAAACTGCAATGGAAAAAAATTAAAAAGAGGAATAAAAAACTGCAAAATAAAAACGTTTTCAGAAAAAAATATAAAAACATTCAATTCACTTATAATGTTCCAACAATATCCTATACATCCAGTTATATTCCTAAATTATTTTTGAAAAACACACCAAAAATACACAGTCAATTTTATTGCATTTTCCAGGAAAGCCATGATTAAAGTTGTTTAGTCTATTAGTATTTCATCAACAATTAAACTGACAATAACATGGCCCAGTATCTCAAAAACAATTTCAAAATTAACTATTTTATTTTTCAACGTTAAGTAAATACAATTGTGTAGTATATAGCAACTGTTCTAGAATTTCCTTTTATATGCCAGACATTTTGATCACACTTTACATCTATCTTAGCTCATCTCTTTACCAACTCCCTGGTACTCTCCTCCTTTTGTCAGTTTTGTTGTATTTTGTTTCCCTATTTGAAAGCCAACTCCTCCCCAAGGCCAATGACCTATTTTTTCACTTCCTCATTAACTTCTATACCTCCATTTTTTTTTCCTGTTTTACTTTTGAAATTTATTATTGCTAACTATTAAAGAACAGCTAGCCCCAGAGAAGACAACGTAAGAAACTAAATATTTTGTAAGTAGAGAAAAGAGAAAATTAAAATATCTATTTAATGGTTAGAGTTATCCAATCACAAATCCATTATTTCTATTATGCTCATGCATATATATGCACATTATAATCTCGCTTACATTTTGTTCAGTGATTGAATATCCAGTATTAACTTTTTACCTATATTTCAATAGTCAATTTTATTGCATTTTCCAGGAAACACTTCTTTAACTGAATTTCATCTTCAAAAACAATTTTCTCAAGAAATATACCTGGATGTACTAGTCCTCATACTTGTACATTCTGGAACACATAACCCTTGCAGTCTGAATAACAGAATTGCAGCTCAGCTAGCTATAACTTTTCTAGGATAAAATTTATTTATTCTCTTGTTTTCCTTCTTTGATGGATTTCTGGAACTAGCTTAGAGACAAGAAGTTTTCTGGGTGGAGGGGAGGTGGCATGAAGAGGTTAAGAAAAGTTCTCCCTCGTGTAAAATTATTTTGTTTGCTTTGATCACTATATCAGTCTTACATTAACTTCCAAAATCAGAAATTAACTATAAAATGTTAATAATTTTTTGCAAATTTTTGAAAACTATGTACTTTAATCTGTAGCTTCAGATCTTTTATTCAAAAGGAAAATATATTTTTCTGTTTTATTTTGATATATTAATTTTATTTTTTCTATTATCTGGATATCCTAATTATGCATGCATGGATTCTTCATCTTTCTCCTATCTCTATTTTTATTCCAGTGTTTTATATTTTTGTTTAATTTGGCTTTATTTCCCTTGAGTCCGTCCTGTATGCTTAAGTTTCAGGATGCCCATTTCTCCCTGGATGGAGTCAAGTAATTTAAATTTCTTTTTTTAAAATCTTTATTGTTGAAAGTATTACATATGTTCTTTCCCCTTCCCATTGACCCCTTCTTAAATTTCAATAAGGTATTTCAAATGCTTTTGTACAAACTATTTACTTATTTTTAAAGAACTCTTTACATAGTGATTTGGCATTTACTTTGTATCGTATGACCAAGATCCAAGTGTACAAGTTATCATTATGTTTTCTCCCTTACTTTCCATACCTAAATATATGTATATAAAATATGGCATATGCATATGTCCTCCAATAGCTCTGCCATTTTCCATGCCATGTTTTCAATAAGGAATCATGGGTATTTTAGCAGCCTGCTCTAACTGGCTGGCATAGCCTTTAAAGCCGTGGGTCATTGATGTGAATATCCAAAGAGGGCTTCTCTTACTTTTTAAGAGAAATTTTCATTTTTCTGGTGGTCTATCTACAAAGGCAGTCTTTTTCCCTTAGTCAGGTTACATTTTTACTGATTTTAACAGCCCTTCTTTTTATATTATGTTTTAGCATCTGTATATTTTCTAATTTTCCCAAAGGTTTAATTATTTCTTTTACTTTTATCCTAAATGTTATCAGGGAGATTGAGACAAGAATACCTCAACTCTGCTTCTTTAAAAAGAAGTCCATACTAAATTGTACAAATGTCAATCAACCGGCCTCCTAAACAGAGTAGATGGTCTATAATTTGACTATCTGCACATGATAATTCTCCTAAGCAAAGGGATGTTTCCTCAGAGGAAGTACATGATGGCATTATCATTGACACAGGAGTAGAATTTATATAAACAGAGAGCATATTCCAGTTCTGGGAGTCAGAGAAAGAAGCCTGGCAAAGTCTTGAAAGCTGTACCCTGAGGAAACTCATGTAGTTTCAATATGCAGATTGGCTAATAAGCTACACGGCTTGAACTTGGTTTGACATTTTAACTTAATTTGTGATAGTGAACTTAAATATAATACCTTATGTGTTATAGGCATTTACTTTATGTCACTGTTTTGCATATGTTACATAAATATCTTCTCTTTAGAACAGAAATTAAATTTGTATATTTTGGTTTATCCTCATCAATGCTCAGTTAAGGGATCAGTGTATTATGATCAATTGTGATAAATTGATTCAATATATTATACTCATAATATAAAAATGTTTGCTAAACCCAGGTCTGTCTAAATATGGATTACACTACACATTGGTAAAAGGTTTTGCACAAAGGGCATTACCATGATGACAGGAGATCTGGAGGGATTCAGGCAACAAATCATGAGAGGATATGGATTCCATTTACAGTCCTATTAAATACAATATCTCATGGGGGAAAGAGAGGATCCTGGAAGCTAAATGACTTGTTTAAGATTTTTAAGATCAATTAAGGTCATGAGCCAAATCAAGCTTTGGGGCATGACACCAATGAAAATTGAAGTCAGAGTGTCACCAGATGGACATTTCCTAAGTAAGTCTAACTGTGAGATTAAATTATGAATTGAAAATATAGAAACACTAACTGCACAGAGGCTATAAAATGCTAAGCACTTATCTTCTCAATGCATTGCTTTAAAAGGAGGGTGAAAGCAAGATCATTATATTTTTGGTGGGAGGGAAAACTTTAGAAAAAATGAGAATATAGTATGGAATTGGAGAGGCTCCCAGGATAACATTCTTTTTTGAAAATTTTTGAAATTTTTACACCACTCCACAGGCATTCCTTTTATAAACTTCAAAACTCTTCTCATAGCCAATTGTTACTGCAGACTCACTGATCACCAGTTACGTTTTCATCTTTCCGTCACTGACCTCTGGAAAGTCTAGTTGTAAAATTGACCTGTACAGATTGTTCTTGGTTAGCAGGACCTGGCCACTCCACAGTATTAAACTTCTCTTCCATTTTGAAATACCATTTCAAATACAAATTTTAACCTAAAAGACAAATTCTATATAATAAAAGCCTAATGCGTTAAGTGCCCGGTTGTCTAGTCGGCCGTTAGTTCAACTAATCAATGCAAAATATGCTAATGATATGCTAAGGCTGCTCAGCCGCTGGCTATGATGTGCACTGACCACCAGGGGGCAGATGCTCCAATAGGCAGGTTAACTTACTGCTGGGGTCTGGCTGATCAGGACTGAGCAAGATGGGCTGGACACACCCTGGAGCCCTCCCACAGTTCTTCCCCAGCCCCGATCATGCAGGTGGAGTCCTTCAGCCTGGCCTGCAGCCTCTAGCAATCTGGGACCCCTTGGGGGATGTCAGAGAGCCAGTTTCGGCCTGATCCTGCAGGCCAGGATAAGGGACCCAACTGGTGCATGAATTCATGCACCGGGCTTCTAGTTTGTCTTTAAAAAAAATTCCCCGCCCTTCATCCTCAAGTCAGTAGGAATTTTCCTTTAACATAATCACATACATTTTCACTACATGAGTTTTAGTGCAAGCCCATATCTCTTCTACTCTTTTACTAATTCCTTATAGATTCTGTCCCTCTTTGTTTCAGCCAATCATGTAGGCAACATTTCAGAGCTTTGTGTCTAAACCAGGGGTGGGCAAACTTTTTGACTCGAGGGCCACAATGGGTTCTTAAACTGCACCGGAGGGCCGGAAGAAAAGCATGGATGGAGTGTTTGTGTGAACTGATATAAATTCAAAGTAAACATCATTACATAAAAGGGTACGGTCTTTTTTATTTTTAGTTTGATTCATTTCAAACTACGTGGGCCGTAGTTTGCCCACGGCTGGTCTAAACTGTAGGCTAGAAAATACATTTTAAGCTTTGCAACTGATTTATGTGGAAAGGGTAGAATGACGAGTATTATGTTGTGAACATTTCAGTGAGGAACAGTTTTGCACAGTTAAGGATAAGCAGGTGTAATTGCTCCCTCAGACCTTAGACTTTTTCCCTTTAACCTTTTAAATTCACTTTGTAATATTTCAAAACTCTTATTTTGCTTGAGGAAAATTTTAAATCACTTAACTAGGTCAGAACATTTCAACGATCGACCTGTTTTTCTTTCCTGTGTGATTTATAATAATGCATGCATTTATAATGTGTAATTTATCAGATAGGATGCAAGATTTCATGACAATTGTATAAGTCATTTCTTAAATCTTTAATGGGGGAAGAGAAATTGATTGTTGAAGTAGAACAAGCTACCAATAATGTTTTATGACATCTCTAGAAGGTATCGCTCATTTTACATTGTTAAGCTGCCGACCTAATTACATTCTCTTTACCCTTGTGTAGATGTTGGTGCAGAAGCCCACGTGTCCTATTTCAGTTTATTTTGCTTCCAACATAAGATTGTCATTATTACCACCATTGTCATCCTCATCACCACATTATGACAGGGTTCTATTCTGTGCTAGCCTGGAAGCCTCACATCCTTTAAGGGGCCTTCACAGACTATCTTCATGCAGCAATATTATCTTATGACTCTTATGTTTAGTAATTTTTATATGACCTTTGCTATCTACTGGGCTAAGTAGAACTTCAGTTGTAACTGAAGGTTATGACCCACTTCTAAGTGATTATATGCTAATGTAGAAGGTGGACACCATGAGTGATAACATAATCATCAAAGATTCCTTGAGCCATTATAAATATTTGTCAACATCAATTACTATTACAGGTGGCGCAGCAAGTAAAATATAGTTAAACCCCTTCCAGGGAGTAATTAGGAGATGGTAGCTTTTACTGACAAGTGGCGGGGGGGAAGGGGAGGGCTTGATATGCTGTCACCCATTTAAAAACAGCTCCTTTGTTTGCTAGTCTCTTGGGAGTAGGGAATGTGAGTAGAGCCAGGGAATTTGTATGAGAACTGTGAACACTGGGGAGCTCCATGGGTGGATAAGCTCCTTCCAGCGAAATAAGGCAACTTGCTTTGATTGCTAAAGTGAGCCAAAGGGAGAAGACAGGAGAAGTGTCCACTGGCTCATTCGGGCTCCAGGGAGCATCCCCGTAAGCCTCTAATGCATGGTAATGACAAACTGAATCCCCTGGTAGCAGATGTGAAATGTGCCACCTCCCAGGGAAAGGTAGGCCGGCTTGTTTGCCTGCTCCCCTGTGGGGGGGCACTGCAGCCAGTGCTGTCATGCTCACGAACAAACGCTTCTTTGCTATAATCCTTTTGGATTCATGAACGTAGGTCCATTGGCTAGCAGAGTCAGGGAATCTTGGTCTCATACCTTGAGTGGCAGCCATTAAAGTCAGGGTGCTACATGTTTGAACAAGGCACTTCCAGCAAGATGCTGGCCACTTGCCTTTATTGTTGGAACGAGCCCAAGGGGGAAGGCAGCAGCCCCTGCGGTTTGTTGGTAGGCAGAGTGTCAATACATTCTAACTCTCAATACTCACCCCTCAGAGAGGAGGAGTCCAGAGACATCCCCAGATGGTGACAGGCTCTCTATGGCCTTTCAGGGACACCGTCTCTAGACTAGTAATTTTCTGGCTCTTGTCTGGAAAGATGCTTCCTGCACACGAAACCCTCTCCATGGGGGAGTCAGCGTCACACGAGTGAGGAAAACTCCACCCTACCTTTCAGGCCCTGCAGACAAGGAAAGTCAACTATTGCTCACCCGATCCTCACTTTTCCGGCAGGCAGATAACCCCAGCCAAGATATTTAAAATGCATCACGTGCCTAAGATATTGCAAATGGTCAGAGATGAGGACAATGCCGTCTTGTACACAAGTGCTCTAGATAGCTAGGCTGCAGAAATGAAACCTGTGCAAAGTGGAGGTTAGAGCCTCTGGATTCGTAGACTATCCAGTGTGGTTTGGGAAATGCCATGTATAAGCCATCTGTGGGTAATAGAGATTCCATTGTAAGGCCTGGTAATATCACCCTGAGTATGTGGCAGTATTCCTAGATTTAGTTGTTAATCTATTTTAATCCATCCAATTTGAATATTCATTAAAATATGTCAACAAGATAAAATGCAAATAGATAAGACAATTTGGAAGGGTGTTAATAAATGGATGACACTGGTAAAATAAAAACATAAAATTTATTAAGTCAAAGTTAGAGCCAATTAAAATCCTTCTAAGAGTTTTAACTTTATTTCCCAAGGTATTTCTATGTTTCTACGTTCAGATATATTGCAAGCATGTTTGTTTATGTTTTCATTTCCTTCTTAGATTCTCTCTTAATATCTACAGTACATGATGCCTTCAGGAAGAATTTTTTATCATTATGGGCTATCATTATGCAGAAAACACTCAGGTTTATGTCTCTCTCCTTGATAATTTAGCTTTGGCAGCAGATGATCTGCTTCGGAGTCTGTCTACAGTGAGTAATTGAATGTCAGAAATGTTTTAAATTAAATTCTGACAAGGATGAAATGCTTTGTGGGGAAATCTAAATGTTTAAGTTCTTTGTCCTCTTTTCCATGGCCTCCTAATGGTTTCAATCTTGAATCTGCTTTTCCAAAGAAGGGTCTGGGTGCTGTTTAAGATTCGGGGGGGACGGGAAGCCTTCAATCATATAAGGTAGGCAAAAAGTAAAGTCTTTGAATTTGAATTTTATATACAGGTTGATTTAGAGACAAGGGTCCTTTACAAAAATGAATACCCTATTCCAGACACATGGCATGCCATTTCATTTATTTGTCTTATTTTTTGCTTTCTATAACACTTTTATAAATTTACAGATTTTTAACAACAGAAGAGAAACTAAGATGGCGGCATAGGTAAATACCATGAAATTGCTGCCTCCCACAACAACTTCAAAATACAATGGAAAGACAAAACAGACATCACCCAGAACTACAGGAAGGCTGGCTGAGTGGAAATTCTACAACTAGAAGGAAAGAAAAACACACTGAGAGCCAGAGGAGCTGCGGAAGTAAAGTGCAGAGGTACGGAGGCTCGTGTTCACGGAAAGGGGCTGGCACCTGAGGACGCGGCGGGCTTTTTGAAT
>NW_006287918.1:196230-197684 GCF_000327345.1 Myotis davidii | reverse complement strand
GTCAACCAAAAGACTTAAATGCAAGCATATAGGCCTAACCAATGGACATGGACAAAGTGGGGGGAGTGAGAGCATGGGGGGCAGGGTAGGGGGTATCGTGGGGATAAGGACACATATGTAATATCTTAATCAATAAAGAATATATTAAAAAACAATAGAAGTCTTTCAGATTTCTTGTTAAAGTATTCAATGTATATTCACATTTTATTGCTATCAATGTCACTTTTTATTTATTTCCAAAGCCACTGTCTATTAAAAAATATATTTAATCTTTAAATGGGTTACACATGCTCATCCTATATTAACTTATATAATAAAAGGCTAATAAGCAAATTGACTGAATGGCCAAACAATTGCAGAATGTGTATTGACCACCAGGGGGTAGATGCTCATTGCAGGAGCTGCCCCCTGGTGGTCAGTACACTCCCAGAGGCTGGAGTGCCTCTTGGCCAGAAGCTGGGCTCAAGGCTGGTGAGCACAGTGGTGGTGGCAGGAGCCTCTCCTGCCTCTGTGGCAGTACTAAGGATGTCTGACTGCCGGGCTGCAAGATGGTGCAGGCTGGGCTGAGGGACCCCCCATCCCCAGTGCATGAATTTTGTGCACCTGGCCTCTACTTAAAAATATTTTAAAAGGTGCTTCCATTTCTATCTGTGTTATATATGAGGTGTATCCTTTCATGGCTTTCTTTAAACGCATTGTCTACATATTTGAGGCTAATTTCCTACATAATAAAAGCATAAGATGCAAACTGACCAAATGGCTGAACAGCAGAATGACCACCATTGGACGATCATCCAAGACCATGCTATGACACCCACTGGCACCAGGCAAGCCAAGGTGGGTGCGATGCAATTGGTTGGGTGCCCGGCCATCGCCCTGCAGAGGAAGGCCCAGGCCATTGGCCAGTAGGGTGAGCAATCGGGGGGCTCCATGATCACCCCAAAAAGGGAGGCCCAGGCCACCAACCAGTGGGCTGCGGCAGGGGGGTGGGGCCTCCCTCTGCAAGGGAAGTCCAGGTCCCAAGTCCTGGGTGCTGGAGGGAAGTTGGTGCCAGCAGCCAGGGGAAGGAAGGCCTACTCTTGCATAAATTTTTGTGCATCAGGCCTCTAGTTATTATTATAAAATGGTTTATAGAAACCTCATAGTATCCACAAAGCAGAATTATTTATTATATACAAAATAGGAAGAAGAAATCAGTATGTCCTCTTTGAGGAAGTGTCTATTCAGGTTCTTTGTCCATTTTTTTTAAAATCAGATTGTTATTTTTCTTTTGGGTGTTGAGTTTTATAAGTGCTTTATAAGTTTCAGGTATTAACCTCTTATTAAATGTATCCGCGAATATGCTCTTCCATCCATTGGCTTGTCTTTTCATTTTGTTGATTATTTTCTTAGCTGTGCAAAAACTTTTTAGTTTGATGTAGTTCCATCTTTGTTTTCTTTTGTTTTCCTTGCCC
>NW_006287918.1:195118-196215 GCF_000327345.1 Myotis davidii | reverse complement strand
CCCAGGCCACCAATCAGCGGGCTGCAGCAGGGGGGTGGGGCCTCCCTCTGCAAGGGAAGTCCAGGTCCCAAGTCCTGGGTGCTGGAGGGAAGTTGGTGCCAGCAGCCAGGGGAAGGAAGGCCTACTCTTGCACCAATTTTGTGCATTGAGCCTCTAGTTTATATATAAAATCTGAACATTATTGTTTCTTTCCTCTAATTGCATTGACTATACTTTCCAATAGACTATTCGGCATTAATAATAAAAACCCTAGTTAGCCTTCCAGACTTTAGTGGTAGTTCACATGTTATTATGCATGATCCTAGGTTATGAATTAATATGTTTTTCTATACATTCTTATTTAAGGACTTGTAAATCCAGAATACATTTCATTTTTTAAACTTCATTAAATAAATTTTAAAATAAATTGTTTGAGTTTTATGTTAATTCATTAATATGACAAACTGTATTAATATATTTCCAAATACTGACCCATGTTTACAGTTCTGGATTAAACCTTTTTTTGTATTTTTAGTAGTAATTTTATGCTACTATTAATAGTGAGATTGGTTTTAGTATTTTCTTATTCTAATAAGATTATAAATGCATTATTAATGTTTTCTGGTTTAAAAAACTAAGTTAGAAGCTTTTAAATATACTTTTTTACTAGAAAACTTAAAAAATACTACAATTAAAAGTTTGGTAGATGTTTTGTAGCATTTCTCTTATTGAAACTATTTCCGTGAATTTCGAGCTATTATCAAGAGCATTTTAAACTAAAGTTTTGAGATTAAGATATATTTTTTATTGTTTGAAGTATTACATATAGTATTACACATGTCTCCTTTTCCCCCCATTGACCTCTCCTCAGCCACCTCCACCTCCAGGGGAGGTCACTCACCCACCTAGTGTCTGTGTCCATTGGCTATGATTATATGCATGTAAAACAAGTCCGTTGGTTGATCTCTTACTTCCCCTGCCTCCCCTATCTTCCCTCTGAAGTTTGACAGTATGTTCAATGCTTCTCTGTCTCTGGACCTATTTTTGTCCATCAGTTTATGTTGTTCATTATATTCCACAAATGAGTGAGATCATCTGATATTTTTCTTTCACTGCCT
>NW_006287918.1:186714-195087 GCF_000327345.1 Myotis davidii | reverse complement strand
ATATATATATAACAATTTAGCTTATGCTTTTTATTCTTGGCCAAAGTTCTAAGATACTAGAGGCCCGATGCACGAAATGTGTGCAAAAGTAGGCCTTCCTTCCCCCAGCTGTCGGCACCAGCTTCCCTCCAGCACCTGGGACCCGTGCTTCCCTCTGACTGCTGGCAGACACCCAGGGAAGGACATCTGATCTAATTAGCATATTATGCTTTTATTATTATAAGTTAAATTGAATCCATACATTGATTGTAAAACATAGGACAATTAAGAGGAGATGTGAACACATAACTGTTAGCCCAGAATTGGTATGTTTTTCATTTACCAGAGTTGGTAAATACCGTAGGTATTTACCACAGTGGTCATAATCCCCTCTGCCCGATTCTGATAAGAAACAGATTAGCTACCTTTTAACTTTCCTCTCCTTTTCAGAATCTATTTTCTAACTTTGAAGAAGACAAAACAGACATCTTAAGAGTCATACTATTGCCCCTAAAATGTCCACAGACAATCCTAGAATAACTACTTAAGCATCTGCTTTACAAAACAAGTGTAAAAAAAAAGGAGTTTATTCATATGGATAAAAGGTGTTAACATATTTCTCATTTCACTAGAATGCTGACTTCCAAATAAATTTTCATTTTTTTATATATTCCAGTGAAGGGGTTCTTGCCCCACCTCAAGATCGAACTCAAGATGTAAGAAAAATGGGTTCAAAAGAAGAGGTTTATGGAAAACAAGGTGGAGGAAAAGGGAAAGGAAGGGAGCTTGCCACATCAAGGATGCAGACACTAATGAAGAATATGGCTCCCCAACTGCTGGGGGGTCAGGCTTATGCGGGCTGGGTTCTTCACACAGGCACAGAATAGATTTATTTGCTTACATGCCGTCCCTGTGAGCGGCCTGGCACAGGTGCAGAGCTGGGCTCTTTCCTTTCCAGGTTCTTGCCAGCGGGCTAGTGTGAGGGACCAGCACAGGTACAGAGCGGGAAGGACCTGAAGAGAAACTTTTAAATTATCTAGAAGAGGCTTAAATAAATGACTGAAACGCATTCCCACTTTTGCACGACGGTGAAGATATAGGCCCACCCAGTAAGAACACTAGCCATTGTGCTGGCGGTATTGCTTAGGCAGTGATGGCGAGCCTATGACACGTGTGTCAGAGGTGACACGAGAACTCATTTTTTTTGGTTGATTTTTCTTTGTTAAATGGCATTTAAATATATAAAATAAATATCAAAAATATAAGTCTGTGTTTTACTATGGTTGCAAATATCAAAAAATTTCTATATGTGACATGGCACCAGAATAAAGTGAGGGTTTTTCAAAATGCTGACAAGCCGAGCTCAAAAGGTTTGCCATCACTGGCTTAGAGCTATCTTCCTGAAATTCTACCAGAAAGGGTATAGTTAAATCAATTTCTAGTGAACAAGTGAAATTGTCAGGTTGTGGTTCATATGCTAGATGTTGCTAATAGTGACTAACCAGGTGAAACAGGTTTTTTAATCTTGAGGTCACTGGTCACTAAAACAACCATGGTGTGAAGGAGAGTGTGTTAGCTCTAGATTGACATGAAACTCGACAGGTTCTCACACCATTTTATATTTTATTTAACATAACCTTTCCAAGAGTAATGCTACTGGTATGCTCCGTTTTGGGAGTGTACTACATACTAATCACTAGTTTATGATACTCATTAAAAGTACAAGGTAAAGTGAAATTTTGTTACAGATTAGAATCATGCTCAGAGAAAGCTAGTCCAGGATATTAGTGAACAATTCCTGATTTTTATAATAAGTGTGTAAAATAATTTTCTCTTAAGTTCTAAAGCATGCATCAAACATTTGAATGCAAAACCCAAAACTCCATCTAGTGGTATAATATTCAAATTTAGGTTGTGAAAATTTGATTCAAACTGTTCAAGATAACCCCAGCTGGTTTGGCTCAGTGCCTAGAACCTCAGCCTGTGGACTGAAGGGTCCTGGGTTTGATTCCAGTCCAGTGGGAAGCATGGAGGAAAAAGCCAATCAATGATTCTCTTTCATCACTGATGTTTCTGTCTCTTTCTCCTTGTCCCTTCTTCTCTGAAACCAATAAAAATATATTTTAAAAAACTATTCAATATAATTTAATGATAATAGTGATACATTTGGAAGCTCCTCCAATTAGAAATAAGTATGTAACCCTAGACCTGAAATACTGACATTTCTTTCAAATATCATGGATTTTCAAAAACCATGAAAATAAGATGAATTTTTAAAATAATATTTTCTCTAATAAAAGAATACTATTATGGTTAATATACTGAGGGTCAGAATAGGTGTGTAGATGACTATGCTTCACAACATTAAAAATAATGAGAAAGGTTTATCACCACGGGATTCCAGTATCCTGTTTTTCTCTCAAGTGGGACAGAGGGCATATGTCATTGGTCTGGATTATGACTAGCTTTAAACATAGCTATTGTTATTTAAAGACACACACCCCTAACCTCCAACTTTCCAATTAATTCCAGAGTGTGTTTAATCCAAATCCATTCAAATATGGGGCTTAAAAACGTGATGTGTTGGAGATGTGTATACTTTTAGATGCCTCCGACATAAGGAATATCATACATTCATTAATATAGTAAACTAGATGCCCGATGCACAAAATTCGTGCATGGGCTCGACCCTCGAAGCCAGGGCAGCTTGCCTTAACACTCGCAGTCTCAGCTTTATTGGAAGATCATCTGGAAGGTCATTCAGCTGTCCTGTCTAATTAGCATATTACGCTTTTATTATTACAGATTACCTATTAAGCTGCAACAGTGACACACTATGTTTTTAAAAATTAAATTTATTGGGGTGACATTTGTTAATAAGGTTATACAGATTTCAAGTGTATATTTCTATGATACATGATCTGTATACTGTGTTGTGTGCCCATCATTCACAGTCAAATTATCTCTATTTTTATATTAATTGACAATTCTTTTTGTTAATACTAACCTGAGGGTATTTTTCCATTGAGTGGAAGGGAGCGGGAGAGGCAAAGAGAAACATTGATGTGAGAGAGACACATCCATTGGTTGCCTCCCACATTTGCCCTGAACAGGGCTAAGGATTGAGCCTGCAACCCAGGTATGCTCCCTTAACCAGAATTGAACCTGCGGGACAAAACTGTATCCACTGAGCCAAACCGGCTGGGATGAGAATTACTTTTTAATGTCATAATAAGAAGTAAAGAAAAGAAAATGATTAAAATAGTGTTGTTATTTGAATTGTTTACTATAATTCTGACATGACATGTAATATCATAACACTGTTTTATAATCAAATAGTAAATAAGAAATGATCCTTTAAATCAATTTTCTAGAATACATTTTCTATATTTCTTGTCAATTCTTATTAGATGAACAATTTTTATGGTACATTGGCACCATGGCAAAAATGACAAAAGTAATACTTCCTCCCTGCTAATGACAACTTTCATCTTGAGAAAGAACAAATACATAAACCAAAATTAGCATATTAAAGGAGATGCAGGATAATAAATGACAGGAAAAGGAGAAACAGACAAGAACAATGTGGATGGGAAAACTGCAATTTAATATTATGCTCTAATACCTCACACATCAAATTGCAAACATGAAGACACATATTAAAATGTCTTCATTCTAATATGAAATGACAAAGTAAAACATAACATCCAGCCTTACAGAAACAGCAACCTTACTCATTACATTACACTCATAATAGCTCTTGTATATTCCTGTTAGTTTTCAAAATGTTCTGTGTAAAAGATATTATTAATGGAATAAAGCCAGGCTGAAAATAGGCTTTTAGTGTGTATATATCAGGGAAAATGGAGAATTTAATTTATAATTCTCCTGACAAATATATTCGTTTTAAATAACTTTTGGTATTTTAGTACTCAATATTTTATCCTACCTGTTAATTTCTTGTATAAATTGTTCATTGAATTTGCATACGTAGACTCTTTTTACACCCAAGTGCTCATATTGCCTTTATTTTTATAAATGTTAAGTGAGAATAATGACTTGCATCAATTCCTGGGTTCTCTGTTCTGTTCCATTTACCTATAGCTCTGTTCTTATGTCATTACCAGGCTGTTTTGAGCACAGTGACTTTGTAGTATAACTTGGAATCTGATATTGTGATCTCTCCTACTTTGTTCTTCTTTCTCAAGATTGCTGCTACTATTCAGAGTCTTTATTGGTTCCATGTACATTTTTGGAGTATTTGTTCCAGATCTGTGAATATGCCATTGGTATTTTAATTGGGATTGCATATATTTTATAATTGTCAGGATGGTAATTTTAATATTATTGAAAATTCATCATTTTTATGTATTCTTTAATATTTTCAGACCATATAAAGTAATATGTTCTACCCAACTGTGAATTAATCAAAACTTGATCAATCTCTTTTTAAAAATGGATTTCATGCTCTTATATGAAATGTTCATTTTAAAAATGGACTTAAAATCTTTAAATCTTGTCATGGATGAGACAAGTGATATGGTATGACTACAAAAATAGAGACATTTTGGCAAATAAATTGGTTCAAAAATATTCTAAATGCGGTCAATGGGGGAAAAAGGAGACATATGTAATACCTTAAACAATAAAGAATTTAAACAAATCCTATATAATAAAAGGGCAATATGCAAATAGACCAAACAGCAGAACCGAACAACTAATCAAAGCACGATACACTAATGATATGCTAAGGCTGCTCAACGGCGCACTATGACGTGCACTGATCACCAGGGGGCAGTCAGCTGGTCGGCCAGTTAGTATGACGTGCACTGACCACCAGAGGGCAGACAAATCAACTGGTCGACCAGTCGCTATGACGTGCACTGACCACCAGGGGCAGATGCTCTGACCGGTAGGTTAGCTTACTACTGGGGTCCGGCTGATTGGGACTGAGCGAGATGGGTCAGACACACACTGGAATCATCCTTCAGTCCCTCCCTAGCCCGATCATGCACCGCTGGGGTCCCTCAGGCTGGCCTGTGCCCTCTCACAATCTGGGACACCTTGGGGGATGTCAGAGAGCTGGTTTCAGCCTGATCCCACAAGCCATACCCCTTGGGAGGGCGCAAGATGCAGGGCTTATGGCTGGAGAGCGCTGCCGCGAGCCTCTTCTGATCAGGGACTGATTGGGTGTGAGTCTGCGGCAGGCATTTTTGGGTCTGGGACGAGCAGGAGTGGCAGGTAGGAGCTGTAGGTGGCGTTGGACTGCAGGTTTCGGCCCAATCCCTGCAGGCCACCCAGAAGGACCCCACGCATGCACGAATTTGTGCACCAGGCTTCTAGTTAGTAAATAAAAACCTATTAGAATTTTGAAAATTGCCTAATATTTTGTTGTTACACTGTTTCTTAGTGACATAAATTGTCATTTTAGTAATTAATATTCTAAAACCATGATGGAATAAACTTGGGATCATGAAGCTACTCCTACCGTAATTTCTGTTACTATTCCTCTTGTTTGAAAAATAGTTTTTCAAGGTCTGAAGTTATTTACAGATTTGAAAATATATGTAGTACAGATTAAATTATCCCCTCAAAATTCATATATTGAACACCTGACTCCCAATGCAGGTATATTTGCACATAGGGTCTTTGAATGGTAATTAGGTTTAGATGAGCTCATGAAAGTAGGACCTTCATGATGGGATTGGTACCCTTATTAGAAAGAACACCAATCAGAGAGCTTGCTTCCCTGTCTCTCCCCAATCAGAGAGTTTGCTTTCTCTCTGACCTTCCCCAATGGCATGCGCTCAGGATAGGCCATGTGCAACCCCAGGAGAGAGCCCTCAAAAATGATTTCACACTTTCAGTCTTCAAAACTGTGAGAAATAAATTCATGTTTTTAAGATACCCAGTCCATGATATTTTGCTATAGCAGCCAGACCCAACTAATATAATATTCATTTATTATACAAGTTGTATAAGCACTATTTATATTGTCATGTCTACTGTAAGGATCTTTTTTTTTTCTGTGCTTCATAAAAGTTCTCTCAACCTAACAACTCCAGACCTGAAGAGTTACACTGTAGTTTGAAAGATCCAATAGGAACACATTATAATTGCCAACTTATATAGTGACTAGAGTGAGAAAAAATAAATATATATGTACAAATGCTGATAAAAGTTTCAACTCTTTTACACTATATCCATTTAGAAGTCAAGTAAAATACACTGAGTGTCCAGATTATTATCACCACCTGACGTTTGTAGGCAAATTAGCTATAATTTCACGCTGAAGTTGCTAGAGGGCCAGACAATTATAAATAGGGAACAGGTTGTTTACCATGACAATAGAAGTAATATTTTTCTGAAGATATGGGTAAACAACGAGATTTAACAGCCACACATATCCAACTTGTATCGGTATCTCAACTTGGAGATGCCTATTACTTCACTGACCTTAGCTGCTATTCTCCCATACCTGCTCATTTTGTGTCACTACATCATTCAATAATTCTACCATTGCCCTAACCCAGCAATGGTGAACCTTTTGAGCTCGGCGTGTCAGCATTTTGAAAAACTCTAACTTAACTCTGGTGCCATGTCACATATAGAAATTTTTTGATATTTGCAACCATAGTAAAACAAAGACTTATATTTTTGATATTTTATATATTTAAATGCTGTTTAACAAAGAAAAGTCAACCAAAAAAATGAGTTCGCGTCTCACCTCTGACACACGTGTCATAGGTTCGCTATCACTGTCCTAAGCGGTTTGAATCAGTGGATAGAGCATCGGCCTGCAGACTGAAAGTTCCCAGGTTCGATTCCGGTCAAGGGCATGTACCTTGGTTGCGGGCACATCCCCAGTAGGGGGTGTGCAGGAGGCAGCTGATGGATGTTTCTCTCTCATCAATGTTTCTAACTCTTTATCTTTCTCCCTTCCTCTCTGTAGAAAATCAATGGAATATGTTGGAAAAAAACAAAACACCATCTCCCTATTTTGTAAGGAAGAACCCATGATATCAACACTTATTTCTCTTTGTCCATCATTTTCAGTATGTTTAGTTGATTCCAACTTCTACTTGTTTTATTTATTAATCTTTCTCATCCTCTTTATAACAACAGCAAATACCTAGTTTAGGTCATTAATACCTGTGGGCTGAATTATAACAACAGCTGAATGTAATTCTGCCTACCATGAGTCCATACTGAATTCAGAATGAACTTTCTAAAGCAAAAATCAGATAAAGTTATTCCCTGTGTTAAAAGCTTTCAAAAGCTCTCCTTGTTCTTAATAAAAGTTCACTTTCCTACAAGATTTTCAAAAGTCCTCATTAACTGGTCTCTACTTTCAAGTTACTTCTTGTCCTGCTTTAAATTCCATGCTCCAACTATATTTTACTACATTTAAAATTGAAAATTGGCATGTTCTCTCTTCTCTGTATCCTTTGACATAAGACAATTTCTCTACCAGTGCCAGACTTTCCTGCATAACTCTTATTTATTGTATTTATTTTTATTGCTAATATAAACATAATAAAACCTTAATAACTTAAACAACACAAATGTATTATCTTACAGCTCTGCATGGCAGAAGTCTGAAATGGGTCTTAGTGAGCTATAATCATGTTATTGCAGGGCTGCATTACTTTTGAAGACTCTTGAAAGAATCCATTTCTTTGCCTCTTTAGAGCATCTAGAGTAGTGGTTCTCAACCTGTGGGTTGCGACCCTTTTGGGGGTCGAACGACCCTTTCATAGGGGTCCCCTAAGACCATCGGAAAACACATCTATAATTACATATTGTTTTTGTGATTAATCACTATGCTTTATGTTCAACTTGTAACAATGAAAATACATCCTGCATATCAGATATTTACATTATGATTCATAACAGTCGCAAATTTACAGTTATGAAGTAGCAACGAAAATAATTTTATGGTTGGGGATCACCACAACATGAGGAACTGTATTAAAGGGTCGCGGCATTAGGAAGGTTGAGAACCACTGTTCTAGAGCCTGCCTGCATTCCTTAGTTTAACTTGTTACTCCATCTTTAAAGTGAGAATTGGGTGGTCCAGTCTTTCTTATATCACTTCACTCTGATGCTGACTGTCATGCCTCCCTTTTTTACTTATTAGGATCTTAGTATTTTTTAAAATCAATTATTTTTGTAATATTTACTGTTGAAAGTATTACATAAGTCCTCCCTATTCCCCCCATTGACCTCTTCCAGCCTGCTCCTGCCCCACCCCCAGGCTCTCACCACCCCATTGTCTTTGTCCATGGGTTATGCATATATGCATTCAATTTAATTGGTTGATCTCTTCCCACCCACCCTGCCCTACTTTCCCTCTGAGGTTCAACAATCTGTTAAGAGAAGCAGCTATTTCTT
>NW_006287918.1:163708-186228 GCF_000327345.1 Myotis davidii | reverse complement strand
GTAGGTATGACATGGTATTTCACTGTGGTTTTGATTTGCATTTGCCTAATGATTAAACATGCTGAGCACTGCTTCATGTGCTCATTGGCCATGTACATATCTTTAGAGAAATGTCCGTTCAAGCCCTCTGTCCAGTTTTAAATTGAATTGTCTGATCTGTGGTTGTTGAATTTAGGAAAAACCGGCATTAGAGCTGCACTCCCACCTGAAATGTCCCAAATCTACGCTGTACCTATTATTGACTCAGCTTCCTTTTATGAAATCCCATCCTCCCAGTCTCTAAAAGCAGATGATAGTATTTTATTTTATTTTTATTTTTGTAATATTTACTGTTGAAAGTATTACATAAGTCCTCCCTATTCCCCCCATTGACCTCTTCCAGCCTGCTCCTGCCCCACCCCCAGGCTCTCACCACCCCATTGTCTTTGTCCATGGGTTATGCATATATGCATACAATTTCATTCATTGATCTCTTCCATCCTACCCTCCCCTGCTTTCCCTGTGAGGTTTGGTAGTCAGTTCCATGCTTCTATGTGTCTGGGTCTATTTTTGTTTATTTAGGCCCACCCAGACAATGTGAGATAATCTTCCAAAGTCAATTTACTTAATTTAATCATATAGGCAAAGTCTCATTTTCCATGTAAGGTACCATGTCCATAGGTTACCAGGATAAGTATGTAAACATCTTTAGAGGCTCATTATTTTACTTGCAAAGCTTGCTCTTAAATTGTCAGATTAAAGGTAAATTCTCCCCAAAAGCTCTATAATATGGTTACATTCCATTCCTATATTACCATAACGTATGTTGTTCTAGTCATGCAAGAGCAAACAGGACCATCACTGACCTCACATACTTTATTATCTAGTAAAAGATAAAGAAGATTAAACAAGTATGAATATAAGGACAGGAATTTGACTCATTCTCAGTGACTATCAAAATTAATGCAATCTACTAAATAATTAAATATATTGAGCAAATGAGTAAGTAAATAGATACAATATTTTTTCTACTTAAATATATCTAATGCAGTTCACAAAGTATCTTCTAATTATTAAACTCATATTTATTTGTGAAATATATTTTCAACCAATATCGTATCCTATTTTGTCTTCTCTTTCATTCTTTGACTCAAGAAAATATATATTCTACCAAAAATACTAATAACTTTGTGTATTTGACTCAGAAATTATTTCATTAGGCAAAAATAATCATCCCATATAAATTTTCCATATACTGGTAAAGAAAGACCTGATAATTAAATTAAGAAAACATTTCACAATAGCATGAAAGAGAAAAGGGGGGAAAAAAGAAAAGAAAAGAAAAAAAAAACTAGGCACAAATTTAACAAAGAAAGTAAAAACTTTATAATCTGAAAACCACAAAATGTTGAGAAAAATTAAACCATATCTAAATGTCTGGAAAAACATCCCATGTTCATAATTGAAAGAATTTTATTTTAACAGTAAAATAGCAATACTGTTAAAAGTTATCTACAGATTCAAAACATTCTCCATCAGAATCCCAACTAAGGTCATTGTAGAAATGGATAGGGTGATTCTAAAATTCATATGGAATTATAAAGGACTCCGTGTTTGTAATAGCCAAAAAAATCTTGAAAACCAAATACACTGCCTGATTTCAAAGCTTACTACAAAGCAATGCTAATAAAGACAGTGTGATACTGATAACAAGGATAAAGACGTAGATCAATGAAATAAAATGGAAAATCCAAAATATTCACAAACATATTACCAACTGAATTTCTAAAAGGTAGCAATACATCCAAAGATAAAATAATAGTCTCTTCAGCAAATGGTGCTGAACCAACTGAATTGCCACATGCAAAAGTGAAGTTGGACCTTACTTCACCCTGTAAAAATTAACTCAAAATTGATCAAAGTCTTAAATGTAAGAGCTAAAGCCATAAAACTTTTGGAGGGAAACATAAAGGTAAATTGTTATTACTTTGAATTTGGCAGGACACTTAGAGATGACAAAATCATGGGCAACAAACAAAATAGATAAATTGGGTTCATAAAAATTAAAAACTTAGTACTTCAAAGACAACTACCAAGAAAGTGAAAACCCAAAAAATATGATAAAAATTTGCAAATCATATCTGTTAAAGGACTGGTATCCAGAATACAAGGTGTCCCAAAAATGTATCCACATTTTAACAGCTGATAGCTCACTTTTGAAAATGAAATATATTTTAATAAACACAGTTCAGAGGTGATAGTCACGGAGTATCTATCTGAGGTGATGAAAATGTCCTATAATTTACTGTGGTGATGGTGCCCCTAACCATGAATATACTAAAGAAAAATTGAATTGCAAGCTTTGAATTGTTTGGTATGTGAATTATATATCAATAAAACTGTTTAAAAATAGTCAATTAATACCAACTTCATTATAAAATAAAAAATATTTAGCACTGTACCTTGCAAATCCTAAAAAATAAAGAAGAAAAATGCTTAATAACACCAATATTAAAGGGCAGGAAAAAGGAGACACCTACAATTATGTCAACATTAAACACATCTGATTAAAAATAAATGTATTCTTCTAAAACACATGTGTTGCTTAACATGCTCAGTGCCTGGGACATCATTGACATGTTAAAATAAAAAACAAATGGAGACCAGCCTTGAAAATTCCTTGAGCAGACAAAACCAATTTAGTCATATATTCAAAGCTTAATTTTGAAAGACTAAATTGACCTGGATTCTCTTTGTTTATGCCTCTGGAAATCATAAGCAAAACTTAAACTGTTTCTCAAAATTGAAGTGAGATAACTACTAACCATTTGATATAACCACTAACCACTATTATTTAAGAAAATTCTAATATTATAACCAGCCACTGCCCCTTACTACATAAGCTGCTTTATATCAGTATAACCCTAAACTTCATTCCATGTTTGCTTTGAGTCCTCCTGGTTTGCAAACCATCTTTTTGTTGTGTACCTAATAAACTTTAACTAATTACTAGAATGTACCAGGCTGATTAACTTAGTTGAATGTAGATTCCAACTTGCAGCTCTATCTCTCTCATCTCTGTTACTCTAACACTTTTTATTTTATTCCTATTTGATTTAATATTATCACTTCACTGTAGAAATTTTATTCTAGTTTCTATAAAAATACCTAGTACAAAATATCATAAATAATTTTAGAGGAGAACCATGATGCAAACTTTAATTTAACTGAGAATAAAGATATGCCTTAGTTATTGGGGGGAAAATTACGGTGAATTTGTGCCTTTTTATTCTGCTCCTTATTAGAATGGCTATTATCACAAGAAAGGTAGTAAGTCCTGGAGAAGTCGTGGAGAAAACGGAACCCTCACTCACTGCGGTGCAAATGTAAACTGCTAAAGCTACTATGGAAAACAATAAGGAGGTTCCTTAAGAAATTAAGAATAAAGTCATCATCTGACCCAGCAAACCCTCTTCTGGGTATCTCTACCCAAAATATTTGAAAACATGTATTCACAATGATATATGCATCTCTATGCTGACTGCAACATTATGGATGGTGGCCAAGACATGGAAACAACCAATGACTGGGTAAAGTAGATGTGGTACATATATGTAATAGAATACTACTTAGTCATAAAAAAGATGAAATCTACTATTTGTGACAACATGAATGGGCCTTGGCAATATAATGTTAAGCAAAACAGGACAGAAAAAGTTAAGAACCATATGACTTCACTTATATATGGGTTATAAAACTGAAAGCAACAAATAAAATAAAAACTCATGGGCACAGACAGTATGGTGGTTACCAGAGGGAATGGTAGATGAGTAATAAAGGGTATAAGGGATCAAGTATAAGGTGACAGAAGGTTTGACTTTGGGTGGCAGACACCCAAGGCAATATGCAGATGATGTATCATAGAATTGCACACTTAAAACCTATATAATCTTATTAACTATTGCCATCCCAATAAATTCAATAATAAAAAAAAACAATTATGGAACCTACAGGTTGGTTGCTTTGGGTAGAAGACTCTGAGGCAGAATGTAGAGAGCAGGAGTCCATTTAGGAAATCTCCTGGGGGCAATATTCATGGATGAGGAAAGAAAGAAGCTGAGTCAGTCAGAAGAAGTCAAGTTGTAATACACTTACAATGGAGTAGCTCAGCCATCTGCCCAGGGAGTGCTGAAGATGGGATGACACTTCTGAGCTGTTCAAAGACAGGATAGAAAGTAGGTTATTTTTACCCAGGTGTTGAGCAATCACTGGATGAGAATGAATCAGGGATGGGTTCATGACCTGTGGAGATGACCTTCAGCTGAGGTAATCATGAAACATTATGGAGGTCATCTCTGAAAAGGGTTGACAGCTGAGTGCTGGTGTCAATAGCACTCCCATCAACTGGGATAATATAATATTTTGAAGAAGAATGAAGGCATTCTATCTCAAGAACATTACACCGCTAAAATAAATATTTGTTGCCTTAAATATCGTAATCTAAATATCGAATAAGCTATTTATAAATTAAATATAATAGAACACAAGCATAACTTCATATAGAAATGTTTCTTTTAAAAATGTATGTCAATCATATTATTGGTTATTTGGAGGAAGAGTTGCCTTTTCTCTGGTTGCTTTTCAGATCTTATCTTTTGTAGTTCAGCAATTTACAATGATTTTCCTAGGCGTGATATCCTTTGTACTCACTATATTTCAGGATTGAAGCTACTCTTGAATCACTTATATCTTTCTTCCCTTCACGCTCCCTCATTCCAGTACTAGAAGTATCTCCTAGTACTTTATTTAGGATAACCAACACGTTGATTTTTGTCGCAAATGTTTATCATGTTATTTCCTCCATTTTTCATCCATTTTCTGTTCAGCTTATACTTCCCTATATTAAATTTTCCTGATTATCTTTGTGTGTGTGTGTGTGTGTGTGTTTATCCAATCAGCAGTTAAAAACATTTATTGAGTCTATTTTTTATTTTTTGTTGGTTTTAGATAATTCTGTATTATATTTAGATATGTTTTACAGTTTTTGATTTAATGAGTTACCTAATATAAAAAAATTAGAGGTTCTGAATGATGTTATATTTCTCTGGAAAGAATTTAATTTTCATCTGATAATTATAATAGGTGTGCTAGAGCCTGGAATTCAGACTTCATAGAGACTGGTCTGTTTATGGTTTGATTTTACTAGTAGTGCATAGCTATTTAGGGGGATCAACTAGATAACTAGAGCATTACTAGAGTTATTCATACTGGTCATGCCTGAATTCCACCTTTTAAAATCTAAACACTGTAAGAAAACCAAAGATTCTGCTAGTTTTCAGACTCAGCTTCAGCTTTTATTTGCTTTCTTGATCTTTTATCCCATATAGATGAAAATATGAAACCGCCTTAAGAGGATAAGTGGTAGGGAATAATGAACTACCCTCTGTTATTCTTGTTTCTTCAGAATCTGGGCCCCTCAGCTTTTGCCTGCCTCTGCAACTCTGAACTTCAGTGTGCATTGTAGCCTTCCAATACTACGTAAAAGCATGAGGCTTCTAGTAGCTTCTTGGTCTGGCTGCTCTCTGCTGCTTACAGATAAGCAAATCTGCTAAGGAGGGAAGTGAGAGTGAGTGTCTGATGCATCTTAACGAAACTTCCTCTGAGGAAATAAATATTCACTCTTGAGCTTTTCATGAGATTTGCATGAGGCTTTGTGACCTATCCTGGGCTTTGAATCAGAAATAAATGATGCAAAACTGCAGAACACACTAAAGAAATGAGTCATAGCAACAACCAGACTATGGGGCAATATTATGTCAGTCAAGTCTGGAGGCACTGTCACAATTACAGCAGAGATGATAAGTGTCCTTAATATTGGAGCAGCTGAATCTAGTGCTCAGAGGCCTGAGCAGTGATGTGCTCACTGGGTTGATTCTGTGACATGTTTTGCTTGTTGTTCTGATGATGAGTAGCCTTTACTCTCAACATTTCCAGTGGTTTGGTGAGATATCCAGCAAACTACCATAAAGTATTTTCTGCTGTTTGTGCAGAATGAATTATACTGCATTCAACCAATTTATCCTCTCAACAGCAAGGTCTGAGTAGCTCTTCCCCAGCACTCTATTATTAAACTTTTAGACTGTTGCCCATTGGAGAGGTGTAAAACTATAGGTGGTTTGCTTTAATATAAAATACATTTATTTGTTTATTTCATTTATTTATAATTATATTTTTACAATAAAGAAAACATAATAAGGTTAATCTTATAATTGTAATGGAGACAATAAAACTGAATTATTATTATAGAATCTTAAATATATGATTAGTGCATAACATAAAATACAAAACAAAGTTCAAATTCATTAGAAAATGAACAGAAAATGTTATAGGTAAGAATTGGTATAATATTTAAGATGTACCAAACTGGTAAAGTGTATTAAATAATATCCTCCTATCTAATAATAGACAAACATGGTAATTGACCATACCTTCGCTACGCCTCCCATTGGCTAATCAGTGTGATATGCAAATTGACCGCCAACAAAGATGGCGGCTAATTTGCATATTGAAGGCAGGGTGGGACAGCGCCATCCCGCCTGCCCCGCCGCCATCCCGGCCTCCTATCTGCGACCCGGGGCAGCAGGCGTCCAGTGTGTGACCCGGCCCGGGGCGGCCGGGTGGTACAGCAGTGATTGGCTAGCCCGCCCGGGCACCCCATGTGAGACCCAACCCGGCGCAACCAGGCGGGGCTACAAAGGCTTGAAGGCGGCTCCGGCAGGAGCAGCGAAAGCTTGAAGGCGGCTCTAGCCAGAGCGAAGGCCTGGGTCCTGGGTGTCGGAGGAAAACCAGTGCTGGCAGCAAGGGGCAGGGAAAGCCTATTGCACAAATCTTTTCATGCAACAGGCCTCTAGTATAATTACTAAACACCTATGTTTTCTAAGCAAATTTTTCGTCATATATATTTATAAAATGTTATATATATATATATTTTATATATATATAAATATACTCACATATATAAACATACACCCATATGTATTTGCATGTATGTGTATATGTATATTTATATGTATTCTGGCAGATCTTTTGAATTGCCAAAATAATAACAAGTCATTTAATCATGCAAATAAAGGAGAATGTTTATAAAAACTCTATAACAAAACAAACAAAAATAACATAGCCTGAGAGTATTTCTAGTAGATTGGACTTGAAGGGAAATTATCTACTTTACTACAGAAAAAAAAAATTATACTAAAAATTTGCAGGTAAATAAAAGAGGCCTATACAATCTATGTAGGGATCAAAAGTATAATCAATAACATTCGATTAAGTGGCTCTACATGATGAATTAAATATAAATATGTTCTCTAAAGATATCTCCGCTTCCTAAGGAATTACAAATAGATTATATACTTGCTTACATTTTTTTTCAGAGCTATAAAGCCATTTTGAGGTTAATGCAATGTAATTCTTTTTTTAAATATATTTTTTATTGATTTCAGAGAGGAAGAGAGAGGGAGAGAGCTATAGAAACATCAATGATGAAAGATAATCATTGTTTGGCTGCTTTCTGCATGTCCCCTACTGGGGATCAAGCCCCCACCCCTGGCATGTGCCCTTGACCAGAATCGAACCCAGTACCCTTCAATACGCAGGCCGATGCTCTATCCACTGAGCCAAAATAGCTAGGGCAATATAATTCTTATATTTCGCCATCTTTATGTTTGTCCATTGTTAAAATTCTGAGTATATCATCCAGAACAAGATCTCAGTCTTCTTTGAACATTTCGAACACTCACAGCCAAAGCTTTATATTATGACAATTACCAAAGCTATGTCATGTTCGCAGATTTCTTATTCTTTTGAAAATAGCATCATTCTTATTGGCAAGACCTATGTGTTTCCCTTCTTATCTCCCACGTGTGAAGAATAAAAGTAATCTGCAACCAGCAGCATGTTAACTCCTCAATTCATACATTAAATGCACTTTTACTTTTGGTCAGAATTCTACCAGTTTTTTTTTAGGGGGGGGGTAGTTTTTTTTTTTTTAATGTCTTTATAGATTTTAGAAAGAGAGGAAGGGAGAGGGATAGAGAGGTAGAAACATCAATGAGAGAGAAATATCAGTCGGCTGCCTCCTGTTACATCCCCACAAGGGATTGAGCCTGCCACCCGGGATGTGCCCTGACCTGTAATTGAACTGGTGACCTCTTGGTTCATGGGTCGGTGCTAAACCACTGAGCAATGCTGTCCAGGCTGGAGGTGGGGTAGTGTTAGTTTTAATAAAAAGAGAAAGTGTGAGAAAACATTACTTGGGCACATGACTGAACATGGAAGAAAACATGTTTTCTATTTCTCTCAGGAATAATAAGTTCCTGTCTTCCTAGGAAAAGACTGATTGTTTTTGACCATCACAGTAAGTAACCACTGGACTCAGTTGGAAGCACATAATATCTGATCAATGACAGCTTTCTTCAGTAGCATACCTCTTCAAATCAGTCAAGCAGCAACAGCCTTTTTTTTTTTTTTCATTGCCCAGGCTTCTAAACGTCAATCAGAAAAAAAAACTCCAGTTGATAATATGCTTTCACAGCTGAAGTTCAACCAATCCCTAAACACTCTCACTTCTCAAAATCTGCCATTCCTTGAGTGGTTCCATTTCCTTGAAGTCTATAAGATTAGCTAGCTCTTTGCCTTTCCTTTCTCCCTAGGAAAGACTGATTGCCAAAACAAAAGAGCACAGCGTTTCTTTCAAGCAAGGAATGATGGTCTCCCTCTTTCTGCACCGTTCAATGAAACTATAATTCAATACTGTACTTTTTAGGTTTGAATTTCCTTACGTGAAGAAATTCACTCCTACACCTATATTTTTCCTACATCATTTAGTGTTGTTTATTGTACATTGTGGGCTCTTGGTAAATCAAATCATTGAAAAATATTTAAGTGGCAAGGTATAGTAGGTTTAATATAACCAGTGTTGTCCAAACTTTGGATTCTAGCAGCTTTCTTAAAAAATTTCAAAGCAGATCTAACTTGTAACTAGAAAAGCATACTATGTCTGGATGAAGTTCGGGCAGGGGAAGCTAACTCTTTCCACCTGTTCTATTAAGCACTTCATCTTACTTGTGTGCTAAGGTGCTCCTTTATATCAGTTGAGATTTTGCTAAACAGGGTTTAAACCACTGATGTGTTGTATTCCTCAATTTACACATCAAGACAGTGATGCTCCAATGACTTCCACAGAAATTTGCAGGTACAGCAGGTTTATGGGGACAAGATTATTTCAACTAAACATATTGAGTTAGAGATCTCAATTAGGCACAAAAGAGGAGATGACAGTTCAACGAACCTCTTGATTTCAGACTAGAGATAAATTCTATAAAAAAAAAATCCACAGATAAATGGAATTTTTGATGATTATAAATAAACTAGAGGCCGGTGCATGAAATTCTTGCACTGTGGGGGGGTGACCCTCAGCCAGGCCTGCACTCTCTCTCGCAGCCTAGGAGCCCTCGGGGGATGTTCCACTGACTCAGAGGCAGGAGAGGCTCCCTTCACCACCACTGCACTCACCAGCCATGAGCCCGGGTCAGGGCTTCTGGCTGAGCAGTGCCCCCACTTTGGGAGTGCACTGACCACCAGGGGGCAGCTCCTGCATTGAACATCTGCCCCCTGGTGGTCAGTGCACATCATAGTGACCAGTCATTCTGTTTGGTCAATTTGCATATTGGACTTTTATTATATAGTTTGACAAAGTGGCCAACAACTGAGGTCCAGGCCCTCCAACTTTAAGGTATATGAGAAAATGAAACCTGCAAAGGAGACTGAGAAGGAGCTACCAGGGAGTTAGAAGAAAACCAGGAGAATGGGTTCTAGAAGCCAAGTGAAGGATTTTGCTTCACCCCCCGCCCCCTGCCCCCATGGACAAAGGAGTGACTTTATCAAATAAGACTGAGGTGTGACCAGTCATTATACTTGAGAAATATCCATGAGAAATATCCATGAAATCCAGTAACTTGAAGGCCATTGATAATTTCTCACACAAATAAATCTGATGGTCTCATTGGAGAGAACAGGAATATAAATGGCTCTGTCAGGGAGTTAAAGTTGATATGTACATAAAGTATTGATTTGTCAAGTGAGTTTGAGCAATGCTGTCTTAAATAATATTGGATATGTCTCTTATGAATGAGCCTAACATACCTTCTAATTGGAAATTTCTCTGGAGCTAATAGGAAAAGAGTTCTGGCCATTCATAACAACAAAGGCCTTTTATTTTCAAAAATACATATACATATTTAATTATTGTTCTATATATTTGAAAACATAATCTCATAGTCATTAATGCCTCTGCATTTAAGAGAATCATATTTAAAAAAAAGGCTTGGTAGAGCAAAACCATCTTAAACACTTATTGCTTCCTAAATACATTTAATTGGATATGTATTGATATGTTCTTGAGGTATCTTGCTAAGTAATATTTAGTTCATTGCATGGTGTGGGTTTAATTCCCCTAAATCAATTATATTTGTGTCCTTAAATTCTTGTGTTCAAATACTACCTCTAGGTCTTGCTAAGTAAGTGTATCTAAGAAAAATAGAAACAATTAGATTGAAGGTCATCTTCTTGTTCCTCACTGGGAAGATAGCTCATCAAATGCCTGGCAAAGTGACATTCCAATAATCTCACACTATAACTCCAGCAATCCTTCACAAAATCCCTTAAGATTTAATATCATCCAGGTCACAATTATTTTCTTCCCTGAATTAAATATATACCATGTATGCAGTGCTTCTCATTAGCTGTACTAGTTTTGAAATAGCAATTCTATTATTCAAGGCAGGAATTCATAATGGTGTTTCTAATAGCAACAGCAGCCACTTTCTGAGGTTGGCAGTGATCTCTGCTCAGCTCATGTTCCACTCAGTACATGATGGAGCATTTACTGAGCATTCTCCTGGGTACAGAAGTGTCAGCCTTCTTTCAAACCACCTGTCCTCACAGGTGATAATAAAACTATGCTCACGTGGACGGTGGCAGCAATTGTGACCTGTGCTTTCATGATACAATTATTGCAAAATGAAATAAAGGACATGAATAGAATTTGATATGTAGATAAACTTGTCTTTCAGGTATTTTTAAGGGAGATATTATTCAAATAGGAGGAATTGAAAATTGAGGAAATATATTCAGAAAATTACCATATATTTTGTTATGCCCCAATATCTTCAGTAGAATCAATTTTACCTATTTTAGAACAATTGAAGGGAAAGCCAGCTTGCATTTTAAAAAGTCTAAATTCAGTTTTCATAAATAAATGCATATATTGGTTGCTTAAGTTATAAGTTTCTGTCACCAAATTTTTCTTTAAAAATTACAACTCTAATTTTGTGAAGTTATGAGAAAATATATGTTTCATGAGTCCCAAGGGAGAGCAAGAGGGTAAATATTAATTATTATAAACCAATCGTAGTCATTCTGTTCTTCTGATCAGGCACTGTGGAAATGACAGATCCTAAACTGATGAGGTAGAAAGAGGATGCTTGAGCTGTTTTTCTTTGCCCCTGTAACTTCACATGAGAAAGGCATATCCTAGGATTTGCAATTATTTGTGCAAGGATATGCTGAGAGCTGGTGTATCCAACTAGCACTCATAAGAGACATATCAAGAGAATTACATAGAAGTTGATCAGACTCTTCCATCATTGAGTCATTGTATTAAATCAGTTTACCTATGAAGTCCTGGTTATTTGAGATAATAGTTATTCTAAACATGTCAACAGAAGTTTTTGTACTTGCCAATATAAACATCTGATGCAGCTAATAAGTCTTGAACAGTAATTTAAAACCATGACTTGTGATTCAAATTAGTAGGTTCTTGCCATGGCAAAATCGGAAATTATTTTAAAATTTAATATTTATATCAACTGAAATTAAGTATTCATTAAAATAGATTTTTTAAATTTTTAGTGCATAGAGCACAATTATATAATTTTGGTGATTAAAAGAGCATACATACCCACAATTCTAGCCACCTCTATTTAACTTTAAAAAACTGATACCCAGCTCAGCCAGTGTGGTTCAGTGGTTGAGCGTTGACCCATGAACCAGAAGGTCACCTTTTCGATTTCTTCTCAGCCGGTGTGGTTCAGTGGTTGAGCATTGACCATGAACCAGAAGGTCACCTTTTCAATTTCTTGTCAGGGCACATGCCCAGGTTAAGGGCTTGATCCCCAGTAGGGGGTGTGCAGGAGGCAGGTGATCAATGATTCCCATCATTGATGTTTCTATCTCTTTTTTCCTCTCCCTTCTTCTCTGAAATCAATAAAAATATATTAAAAATCAAAAACAAAAAACTGATGCCCACAGCCAGTTGATTGAAAATCTATCTCTTCTGTCCCCTAAGTCATCTAAGTAAGTAAAGCTTGTGTTCAATCCCGAATGTCATGAAAAATAACTATGGCTTATCAGGGTGGAAATATCTCTTCCTCTTTTAGCCTTCTCTCTGTTAAGTGCTGAATGAGATAAATAGTACATTATAATGCTTTGATAAACATTAAATGACATTACTCACATAAAATTACTGGCACATATTAGCTGAAAATAAATATTAGATTTTATACATATACCTTTCTATGAAAAGAATTTTTGCAGACAAAATTATAATGTAAAAAAATGCACTTGAAGAATGAGTAGTATGGATAAATGTACTTTTACTACACAATGTAGTAGATCTTTTCTTTAGAATTAAAACATATCAAAATATTAAAGGCTCTGAGAGGTTCTGGAGTAAAAAGATCTATGTTTGTTATCTATTGTTGCATTGCAAATTATCTCAAAAATTAGCATCAGAAAGAATAATCATGTAAAATCCCCCACAGGTTTTCTGGATCTGAGATCTGGGAGCAGTTTAGCTGGCTGGTTCTGGCTGAGTCTCTCATGAGGTTGGACTCAGGATGTTGGCTAGGACTCTCTTAAGGCTTAACTGAAGCTGGAGGATCTGATTTCGAGGTGGCTCATTCACTTGCTTGGCAAATCAGTGCAGAACATAGGCATACAGACTCAGTGATTTGTGACTTGTCATGGGGACCTCTCCACATATCAGCTTAAGTGTCCTCAGTACATGGTACTTGGATTTCCCCGAAGCAAAGAATCTGAGTCAATAAAACAAGGAGGAGGCTTCAATGCCTTTTGTAATTGTGAAAATTAATAATAAGAAACCTCATTTAGAATGGAGTGGGGAAGCTAGAAGAGAGAACTCTCATGCACGTGTCACTCAACACACACTACTGACTCCATCAGGGAGAGATACTACTTTACTTCATCATAAGGAAGAAGATTCCTCCTTGCCCAGTAATAGCTCAGCCAAAGAGAGATTGGTATAAATTAGCCAATGAAAAGTCACTAGACTTTGAACCTCCAGTTTCCTCCAAAGGAATTTTCCTTTACATCAGCCCTTCCCAAGGCCATAAAATAGTGCTCCTCTCCTTTGTTACTCTGGTGTTACACATGGTTTGCCATTAGACCACATGCTCCAAATTGTAATTCTTAGTTATTACCAAATGAACCCATTTTATTGGAGAAATATCTGGCTGTCTTTTTGTTAAGGTAAACACAGCCTAGTCTAAAAAGTTAAACACTTCTTAAAGGATCATGAACATACTATAAACCCACCACAGGATATCTGTAACTTTATTTGATCTAGATTTTTCTAAAATAATTGACCTCGGAACTTTGTTTTCAAGTAACATTGTTCTAAGCATTCCCTTTAATACTCTTCACATAACAGAATTCCATATGGCTTAATTTGAATAAATAAATAAATAAATAAATAAATAAATAAGAAAAGGTTGTCTAGAGGAAATAAATAAATTGAGTATTTCTAAAATATGTAAGCAGCTTGACCACTGTTTATTTTTAAATACTACCTTAAGTTGTATTAATATTATTCACTTGCTTTTAATAATTTATAACCATTGTTCATGATCTGATTTGGAAATTAAGATTTCTTTTTGGTTAATCCTCACCTGACGATATTTTTCCTTTGCTTTTTAGAGAGAGTAGAAGGAAGGGAGGAAAGAGAAGAGAGAAAGGAGAGAAACATTGATGTGAGAGAGACACATTCATTGGTTGCCTCCCACCCGCTCCCCCATCAGGGCCAGGGATAAAACCTGCAACCTAGATATGAGCCCTTGACTGAGAATTGAACTCACTACATGACCCTTTGGTGCTCAGGCCAATGCCTTAACCACTAAGCAATAGCAGCCAGGTAAGAAAATATGATTTTTGAGTTACACAAATAAACATAAAAAGATATATTTTAGAGAGAATTTCTAACTGCAACTTGCCATATACTATAGTATTTTTAAGTTTTTAATGTTATTATTAATAACTAGTGACCCAGTGCACAGATTCGTGCACATACAAAGGAACCAACTTAGATGGTGGCTGGTGGGATGGGACTGGGCAAGATGGGTTGGACACACCCTGGAACCAATCTCCCATGGTCCCTCCCAAGCGTCTGCAGAGTGAGTGGGGTCCCTCCGGCAGGTGGGGTCCCTCGGTCTGGCCTGCAGCTCTCCAACATCCCCCGAGGGGTCCCAGAGTGCCATACAGGGTGTGGAATGCAACTGCAAGTGTACAGTAAACCAGATTCAGAGCCAATAGTGCCCCAGTAACAACATAACCCAATGCCGAAGGTGAAATGGTGTGGCCCTGCGAGGAATCGGGCTCCTTCCTCCCTGGTTTTGGGATGTGTCACCTGAGAACAGCCACTGCCAAGTCACTGCAGCTTGGCAGCTCCCGTGTTGAGTATCTTCCCATGGTGGTCAATGCGTATCATAGTGACCAGTCGGATGGTTGGAGCGACACTTAGCATATTAGCCTTTTATATATATTGATGCTAACAAGAGCTGCTAATCTGGGTGTGATGCCATTAGGAGGTAGAATGAAATAATTTATTTGTGGAGCAGAAGTGTCTGTTTTCTTATCAGCTATTAGATTAGTAAATGAAACATTTGTTAATAACATATGTTCCTCACTGCAAGGCCAAGTAACATCCTGAGAAATGGAATCCCAAATAGTTCTTTACTCCTGACTATAATCTAGGATTTGTAAGCAGAGCTACAAAGTTTTCTTGAAGACTTTACATATCGAGCTTAGTTCCATATAGGATACAAGTACATGAGAACTTAAACAAATGCCCTAGTCATGAATAATGAGTTTAAAGAAGCTTAAGTACCTCATATATTTCTCTCTAAAATGTAAGTATAAATGAAGACATGGGGGCCCTGGGTCAGTTAGGAGATATTTAATATCTGCTATCATCACTAAAATGTGACATAATAACTAGAAAACAGCAAGACATAAGTCCTACAAACATAAGCATAACAAACTCAGAATGCATTCATAGAAACACAGAGAAAAATCAAACATAAATCTCCACATCTCTGTTTTGTAGAGAAGACAGGGCATGAGAAAGCCCATTATTAGAATTCTGCTGTCCTTAGATTGAATTGCTTTTGGCTACTGTTTTGATCTTTACTCAGGTTTTAGCTATTCTGTGCCCCACGTAGCCCCATCACCAAGAACTGTGCATCTGGGAATGACAATTTTCCACAAGAACAATTTTTATATCTAAAAGACAAGGGAAATCGGGGAAGGGTGGTTGTTGCTGTTAAAGTATATCCCCAGGATTATAAACTGCATTATGCAGTCATGAACTTCTCTATTAATGTCATTTAACCTTTGGCGATATTAGTTGAGAGAGGATCCTGTGAAGGATGGTACATTAACTTTTAAAAGTGATGGGCTGTGATATGCCTGCTGTGATGCTGAATGGCAGAGGCTGAACTTCAGCACAGCCTTCTGAAGACATATTTTTTTCTCTGCAGGGCAAAGCTTACATACATGAGGGCAGAGCTGTGAATTCAGATAGTTCAATCTGTCCTTTAAATAGTATAACATAAAGGTGTTATTTTAAAAAGAATCCTACAAAATAGCCCACTTTCCTGGTCATTGACTGCTATATATTTTTAAATCTTTCATCAATGTATTCTTTAAAGAGATACCAGGAGTGCACAGTGTATATACTGAAATAAATATTACTGCTCCAAAATTCTAGACATTTCCAAACTATTTAGAAGAATAAAAAACACTAAACAAATGGCTATAATGAGAGTAAAGCTTTAGTAGCAGGTTGTACAAATTACTGAGAATAGAAAAAGTAATTATCTGGCTGGATCAGGGGTAAAGAAAACCATGGCCCTAGGAAGATTAATGACTAAGCTGAGGAGTGGGGAAAAGAACAAAGCAACAAATATGGGCCTGGAGTCAGATCAAAATTAAATCCTTACCCTTCCACTTTCTGAATGACTTCTGACCTATTACTTATCCTCAGAGGGTTTCAGTAATCTCACATTTCTAACAAATACTCCATTTCTTTATTTTTATTTCCCAGCAGCAACTGAAATGGAGTATGTCCAAATGTTAACCAACCATATTTCCTGTGAGAATGTGTACCTCCTGATGTACTCCATAATCTAATGAAATGTCTCTCCATTCGCCAGTTCCATTAGCCCCTGATTAGACAGGATTCATATTTAGTGGACACTGGATGGGCTCTGAAACATAACAGGTTCTAGCAATTACCCATTGTGTGTATTCATGGGTAGCTATTAACCTCATTGAGTCTCTGTTCCCTCAACTATAATGTAGTAACAAGACTGGTTTTGGAAGATCATTATGAGAATTGGCTGCTGTGTATGGAACTAAGCTGTCACATGGTCCTTTCTGGGGAAACAACAAATATTATATTTACAAATATCCACTATTTTTTTAGACTCCTCACATATTCCAGAAATGCAATAGAATTCCAAGTCCTGTAACGTATGTCTCCGAAGTATTTCTCAGCATATCCTCTTTTTGTCTTTGTGGCCTGTGACTCAGTGCAGACTCAAGCATTTCACACGTGAGTTGAAACAGATTTCTGACTGGGAAGTTTGGTAAAAGCTATCCTGCCATGTAACTCATTCAATGACTCAGTTGACTTCTCTGAAAAATCTGTCTGATTACAAACTTCACATAGAAACTGTGAGTGACCAACAGCTGTTCTCATGATGAAGGCAATATTTATTCACATAGCAAATGCAACCATTCCTACTTTAACCCTTTCCAGTTTTTTTTAAGATTTATTTTTTACTATGATTTACAGTTTGCTATATACTCATATTATTAACCTTATTGATTTTATTTTACATTTTTAATAGCTTTATTGTGATAGAACTGATATAAAAACTGCACATTTAAATGTATACAGTATTGCATTCTTAGTGCCTATGGAAGATCCTATTAGAGACAGACAAACTGGTCTTGGCTATATCTTTATGGCATTAAGAAGAGATATTGGAGGGGGAAATATATTTGAAGAATTTAAAGTGAATGAGATTGTCCAAAAAATATTTAATATAAGAACAAAGTTAAAAGTAGCCCATGGACATAGATAATAGGGTAGTGAAGATTTTGGTGGGGGGGTAGGTAGGTAGGGGCTGCGAGGAGGGGGTGAATGGGAGATATCTGTAATACTATCAATAATAAAAATATATTGAAAATAAAAATATTTAAAAATGCTTCAAAAAATAGACCTTGGAGAAGTCATAGGAACATAGAGACTAAGTAAGATTTTCCTTTTTTGATAACTGCTGGAATAGTGGTGGGGATGGATCACACACCCGAAAAGGCAAATATAAATAGTATTCAGGGTGGGGTGGAGGGAGACAAAGCTCAGGACAGATGCCACAGGCTGTAAGAGTATTCTACTTCACTCCCCCGAGTCCCACTCCACAATTTTAAGTCTCAAAGAACAAAATGTCATAAAATACATACAAGTGTATGGGAGGGCCACTCATCTTTGTCTGCCACCAGAAGCCCTGTCTGCTTACTCATTGCAATTTCCTAAACACTTGAAAATTTTCCATGTAACAACCAGACAATTATGAAGTCACAAGCTTGGGCTTTGTATAGGAATATCTCCAATGCACTTTCTGTGTGATAGTTTGATTTACTGTGTCTATTCCAGATGTTCATGAACTCCATGACATTTTGGTGCTAGAACAACGTATATGATAATGAGATTTGCATACAGTTTCTCTTAAAACAAAAGAAAAAAGCCAGTTTGTAAAATGTTACCAAAGAATTTTACTCTGTTATTGTGAACTAGCGGCCTGGTGCATAAAATTTGTGGACCTGGGGGGTGTCCCTCAGCCCAGCCTGCACCCTCTCCAATCTGAGATCCCGTGAGGGATGTCTGACTGCCCATTTAGGTCACCCCCAACTGCCTTCCCCTGCCAGTCCAGTTGTCTCCTACTTCCCTCCCCTGCTGGCCTGGTCCCCCCTAACGGCTCTCCCCTCTCAGCCTGGTCCCTCCCAATTGCCCTCCCTGCAGGCCTGGTCAACCCTAACTGCCCTCCACTGCTGGCCTGATTGCCCACAACTGCCTTCCCCTGCAGGTCATTTTGTGGCCACGTGGGGGCAGCCATCTTTGACTACATGGGGATGGCCATCTTGTTTGTTGGAGTGATGGTCAATTTGCATACTGGTTGTGGAAAATTAGCATATTTGGGCTAATTAGCATATCCCTCTCTTATATAGGACTAGAAGGCCCGTGCACAAAAGTTAGTGCACTGGCAGGGAAGTGGGGGGCCCTCAGCCCAACTTGTGCCCTCTCACAGATCATGCTGCTGCTCGCCCTGCCCACCCTGCCCCAAACACTGCAGGTCAGGATCCCGCACTGGGATCATGCTGCTGCTCGCACCAACTGCCCTGCCCACCCTGTCCAAGACACGGCAGGCCAGGATCTCATCTTGGGCGGCGCAGGGGGATCTGCCTGCAGTATGCAAATTAGCTGCCATGTTTATTGGCAGTTAATTTGCATATCTCGCTGATTAGCCAATGGGAGGCATAGCGGAGGTATGGTTAATTTCAATCTTTGTCCATTATTAGATAGGATTAGAGATGGAGATAACAGGAAATATGCAATCATGAAAATAGATGCTGCTTGTTCTCTTATTTTAGGAAAAGAATAAATTTAAGAGATAGTTAACAATTACTGACAGTACAAAATGTGCAAGGAGTTCTAGTGCTCAAAGGCTTAAACAAATACTTAAAATAAAGATTATCTTGAGAGGAAATATAGCCTTATATTTCTATGTGTTAAAATGCAATACTTATGAAGAACTTGAGCCAAAAGTAAAAAAAAATAAATAAAAAGAAATAAAGAAAAATATAATACACTATCATCCCTAGCAAGTCTGTTAAAAAGAAAATTTTAAGGCCTCTGAATTCCAGTCAAATATTTAAAATGCACAAATATCCTTAATAGAAGGACAAAACATTTTCCAGTTGATTATCCTATATGATAAAAGCCTAGGTGGCGTCACACGAGATGTCATCACAAGATGGCCACCACAAGATGGCCACCTTCACGTCGTCACAAGATGGCCACCATAAGATGCCACCATTAGATGGTCGCCTTCACGTCGTCACAAGATGGCCACCGCAAGATGGCCGCCTTCACGTCATCACAAGATAGCCACCACAAGATGGCTGCCACAAGATGGCCAGCAGGGGAGGGCAGTTGGGGGCGATCAGGCCCTCAGGAAAGGGCAGTTGGGGGTGATCAGGCCAGCAGGGGTGCAGTAAGGCATAAATCAGGCTGGCAGGGGAGAAGTTACGGGGTGATCAGGCTGGCAGGCAGAGTGGTTAGGGGCAATAGGGCAGGCAGGCAGGCAGGCAAGTGGTTAGGAGCCAGCAGTCCCGGATTGTGAGAGGGATGCCCGACTGCCGGTTTAGGCCCGATCCCTGTGGGCCTAAACTGGCAGTCGGACAACCCCCAAGGGGTCCCAGATAGAAGAGGGTGCAGCCTGGGCTGAGGAACACCCCCCCTCCTGTGCACAAATTCTGTGCACTGTGCCTCTACTGTAACATAAAAGTAGAAATATGCCTTATCTGTACACAGTATCCACAGTCAAGTACAGGAGTGTGATTCCTATCTGCTAGCCTGGACTGAATTACTTGACAGAACAGCCATATTAAGTAATTAACGTTTAGTTGATCACTGTGAACAAAACTAATGTGTAAGCAGCCTAACTTGTGAATAACTGCTTCTATATCTTAAAGTAGTTGAATCCTGAAACAGAGTGGCACACGCCTTCACTGGTTATGTTCCCTGGGAGTCAGGGCTCAGATTTGGTTTCCGAGGTTGGTGTGGGGATGTCCTGCCATCCAGCCTCTTACACTCTGCATAAGATGGAGAGCCAAGGCTGGGTTATGAGTTACAGTCTTTTAAAACAGATACTGTTTGATCCATAACTAATCTTTTGGGACATTTGCAGACCAAGCTTAAAACATTCTGTTTTTAAGCTTTTGTGACCGGCAGTTTTTATTAATTTTAAGGTTTAAAACATATATTCCATATATTATTATATATAGCTAGAACATATGAATTTTGAGTTCTTTGGACATCCCTTAATGAACAGCCTATTTTCATTGTTGGAAAAATGTCAGCACAAGTTGGCTGAACACAGTACTTCATCATTTCCTGCTTCATCTCAAAATGAACCAAAGGGTACATAGAGCAAAGTTCCTGATATAAGACATGAAATAGTGAAAAACATGATTTATAGAAGTAAAGTTTAATTAAGTTAGAATGTGCCAAAATAAATGGAACAATACTTCAGAAAAAAGAAAAATAAATAAGACAAATAAAAATAAATTAAAATTTTAATTTAAGCATGTTATTTAATAACAATAAAAATTCATTAATTCCAATGAAACTACACTAATATTTACAGTTCATTCTACTTGTGATATGTCAAATATGTATATACACATGTACACAAACGAGATTAACAAAAATTCTTCATGGTTGTGAATTAATTTAGTAATTGGTTTTCTGTTAGAAACAACATAAAAAAACGGTTTCCTAAAGTTTTGGTTCTTTACCTTATGAAAATGTTGATTCATTGCTCTCCAATAATTTAAAAACTGAAAAATAATCCTCTAAACCTTAAGGATATAAGGAGGGTAATAACATAAGCTGCAACTAAAACACAATAACACACACACACACACACACACACACACACCACAACAACAGAGTGTTTGTTTAAGTATATAGTCTATAACAGTGATGGCGAACCTATGACACGCATATCATTTTTTTGGTTGACTTTTTTGTTAAATGGCATTTAAATATATAAATTAAATATCAAAAATATAAATCTTTGTTTTACTATGGTTGAAAATATCAAAAACTTTCTATATGTAATACGGCACCAGAGTTAAGTTAGGGTTTTTCAAAATGCTGGATTAGTACTTGAGCCCTAACTGGTTTGGCTCAGTGGATAGAGCGTCGGCCTGTGGACTTAAGGGTCCCAGGTTCGATTCTGGTCAAGGGCATGTACCTTGGTTGTAGGCACATCCCCAATAGGGGATGTGCAGGAGGCAGCTGATGGATGTGTCTCTCTCATTGATGTTTCTAACTCTCTATCCCTCTCCCTTCCTCTCTGTAAAAAATCAATAAAATATATTTTTAAAAAATTATACTATATAATGTAGATCAGAAATTTTTTGCTATTATTGTAGTCTCTCTTTTTAAAACAATTTAAATTCTTAGTGTTTAAAGTATTACACAAGTCTCCTTTTTCCCCTCATTGATCTCTCCCAGGGCACCCCAACCCCAGCACCTCCACCCCCTGTCTGTGTCCATTGGTTATGCTCATATGTATGCATACAAGTCCTTTGGTTGATCTCTTACTCCCTCACACCCTGCCTTCCCTCATAGGCTGGACAGTCTGTTTGATGCTTCTATGACTCTGGTTCTATTTTTTTTAATAGTGTATTGCTTTATTGGGGCAGGGTTGGGAGGGGAGACATAATGGTGAGGAACAAAATCAATGAAAGGAATATAAACTCAGGAACCAATAATGTTAAAACAATAGTAAACAAAATGGTTAACTGCAATCACTTTCTTAAGGGGACTCCAATAGTGGAAGAAAAACTTTAATTGCCATTGCAAAAAACATCTGAATGAAGTAGAAATTATTTTCAATAACATTAGAGAATATGTCCTAGAAATTGGAGGTAACTGGATGTAACATCTTGGCAGAAATCCTATCTAATAATAGAGAAACGTGGTAATTAACCATAACTTCGCTACCCTTCTCATTGGCTAATCAGGGCGATATGCAAATTAACTGCCAACCAAGATGGTGGCTGGCAGCCAGGCAGCTGAAGCGAACAGGAGGCTTGCTTGCTCCAGTGATGGAGGAAGCCAAGGTTCCCCACCTAATGCCGCCCAGCTCTGAGCTGCAGTCTAAGAAATAATGTTGTAATTATAGAAGCTAAACAATCCCCAGAAACCTGCTTTCAGCCGGATGGGTCTCAGAGCTGGAGTTGCAACAGTTTCAATTATAGAAGTCAAACAAACTCAGATACTTGCTTTCAGCAGCAGAGATCTCAGAGCTGGAGCCGAGCCTCAGAGC
>NW_006287918.1:161089-163496 GCF_000327345.1 Myotis davidii | reverse complement strand
GTGGTGGAGGGGGTGCGGTCCCCCAACCCCCTGATCGGCCCTGCTCTGTGGGTGACAGGGTGCGGCGTCCCAACCCCCTGATCGGCCCTGCTCTGTGCATGACAGGCGGTAGCGCCGCAACCTCCCTATTGACTGTGCCTTGAGTGTGACAAGGGGTGGCGCCCCAAACCTCCAATCGGCCCTACCCTGCGCGTGACTGGGGGTGACATCACAACCTCCCGATCCACTCTGCTCTGTGCATGAGAGGGGGCGGTGCCCCAACTCCCCAATCAACCCTGCTCTGAGCCCAACCAGGGGCTGCAGGGCAGGCACCTAGGGATTGGGCCTTCCCTCTGACACCCGGGAGCGGGCCTAAGCCAGTAGGTCATTATCTCCCGAGGGGTCCCAGACTGTGAGAGGGCACAACTGGGGCTGAGGGACACCCCCGCCGCAAGTGCACAAATTATTGTGCACTGGGCCTCTAGTTTAATATAACAGTCCTGGATGGTTAGGTTGAGGCCAACGCCTAATGAGGACAAAAGCTTTGTCTGTGGGGATTTTGGAGGATACCTGGAGAAATATTACACTGAGCATAAACCAAATTGAATTGTTGTCATAAGTATTGTAAAGTTTCATATAGTAAAAGTTTTTTTCTACATGCACTTCAATTTCACAGCAACAGTGGCATAGGATGCCTAAACACAGAATAGAGCATTCATGCAAGATATCTAACTCCTTGATATAATAATGCATACAATTCAAAATGATTACACTATCATTACATCTAGGGCTTTCTGCAACTACAAGGTGGTGGTTATGGAAAGCATGGTCCCCAGTATCAATATCTAAAAAGCAGTCACCACCTTCTTTTATGTGTTACTGTGTTTCGTTTTTGCGTTTTTTCTTCATTTTGCTTAATCAACTCTGCTGCTGTTGCTGCTGCTTAGCAAAACTGGTAAAAACAAAGTAGTAATCATTGAACATAGAACTCTGGCAATCAGACGTTTGGAACCTTCAATCTTCTGGGGCGGAGAAAGCACTGTGCAACATTTAGAACTCTGGTTTATAAACAAGGTGGTCACAAATTTTCCTGGCTTGAAGACTTTCACAACTTTTCTGATCAGGTCATCATAGGAGGTCTGACTTAAGTTTGTTTCAAAGCTAACATAAGAAATTCTGGTTCTGGAGTGATGTGAATAGTCCAGTAAGTTCTATCCGATTTCATGCCATTCATCGAATACCCACAAGGATTGAACATTGTGGCATCAATGACAGAACCTGGTATCAGGTCACAAATTCCACTCTCATGAGTGCCATCCTTTGCAGTAACACCATCTTTCATGTAGAACTCGTCCATAACTGCTGGGTCAAGCTCACTCATAAGAATTTCCAGGGTTTGATCTGGTTAACTGATTACCCTACTCTCTTGGAAATCCAACAGTCAGAATTCATACATCCCAACCAATATGCTGCTCCATTTGGGAAAATTGCATTAAGAAATTCTATTTCTTCCTGGAAATTCCGGTTTTGGTACCCTTGGTGAGAAGTCTTCATGAAATTCTTATGAGAATAAAAGAAGCTTAGAATTGAGACAAACCCACTGTAATCCCTAGCAAGTTTCAACAGGGGAACCAGTGCTTTCAGCAAGAGGGTGGTACCACATGTCTTCAAAATGAAACGTCTCTTGGAGACAAACATGCTCCTCTCACTGAGTACATAAGCTTCCTGCTTGTCAGAGTTTGTCACACTTATGACTGAACATTGCACATCCTTCAAAAGTATGTCCCACTTGGATTTTGGGATAGTGTGAAGATCCCCAGATCCTTGACTTGCATCGGCTTGCTGCTTGGATAACCAAACCTCCAGTAGCTTCTCGGACCATTCGAAAAAAATGTGCAGCTTCCATCACCGTGAGACTAGCGAACAACCACCAACCACAGAAAATAAACTAAATTAAATCTCTTCTCCTGCCGGTGCTGCGGATTGTTTCAGCTGTTTCAGGTTCCTTTTTTTGATTTTTTTTTTTCTACAATCTTATATTAACTTTTTTTTTTAAAAAAAGAATAAAATTTTCCTGGCTTTTTGGGGGGGGTTGTGTGAGCGAAAAATTGAACGGCAGTCTGTTGGAAATAGAGGCAGATACAGTTCAGTCTCCTGTAGTCCACTGTTTCCCGGTTAAAGAGCGAGCTGAGCGAGCGCTAGCTAATGTCCCTGGCCATACTGTGGAAGCTTCTGGTTCTATATTTGATCCTCAGTTTATGTTGTTCATTATATTCCACAAATGAGTGAGATCATGTGATATTTCTTTCTCTGACTAGCTTATTTTGCTTAACATAACGCTCTCCAGTTCCATCCATGCTGTTGCAAATGGTAAGAATCCCTTCTTTTTTACAGCAGCATAGTATTCCATTGTGTAGATATACCACAG
>NW_006287918.1:158283-160303 GCF_000327345.1 Myotis davidii | reverse complement strand
AGATTGCTTTGGGTAGTATGGACATTTTAATGGTGTTGATTCTACCAATCCATGAACGCGGCATATTCTTCCATTTGTTTAGGTCTTCCTCTATCACTTTTATTCAGCGTCCTATAATTTTCTGAGTACAGATCCTTTACCTCCTTTGTTAAATTTATGCCTAGGTATCTTAATGTGCAATGGTAAATGGGATTTTTATTTTAGTTTCTCTTTTTGTGAGTTCATTATTGGTGTGTAAATAATCCATAGATTTCTGGGTGTTAATTTTGTATCCTGCTACATTGCAGAATTCATTTATTAGTTCTAGTAGTTTTTTGATGGAGTCTTTAGGGTTATCTATGAACAATATCATATCATCTGTGAATAATGACAATTTTACTTCTTCTGTGATTTGGATGCCTTTTATTTCTTCTTGTCTGATCACTATGGCTAACACTTCCAGTATTATTTTAAACAGGAGTGGTGAAAGAGGGCATCCCTGTCTTGTCCCCGTTCTTAGGGGAAATGGTTTTAGTTTTTGCCCATTAAGTATGATGTTGGCTGTAGGTTTGTCATTATGGCCTTTATCATGTTGAGATATGCTCCCTCAATTCCCACTTTGCTGAGGGTTTTTATTTAAAAAAAAAAAAATGGGTGCTGCAATTCACCATAGCTAGGATCTGGAAACAGCCTAAGTGCCCATCAGTAGATGAATGGATTAGAAAACTGTGGTACATCTACACGATGGAATACTATGCTGCTGTAAAAAAGAAGAGGAAAAAAAAAATATTCATTCTATAACAAGATATGTTGGGCTATATACCGCATAAATCCAAAACAAACTAAGAAAGTAAAGTTTTGATATTTTTTTCTATCCACCATTATCTAGGAGCTATATTGTTAAATATACTGCATTGATGCAGAAAAGGCATTTGATAAAATCCAACACCTTTTCCTGATAAAAACTCTCAGAAAAGTGGGAATAAAGGATCATACCTCAACATAATAGATCAGAATTTTTGTCTAGATTAAAACCATTGAAGTGATCTGAAAACATTGTGAAGAATATGTGGGTCATCATAAAAACTAGGGTGAATCCTTGTCCAATGAGACCATATTTTTAATAGTGTAATACTCCATAAGACTTGAATGGTAAAAATCATTTTCTTCATTCACCCTACCCAAACAGTAGTGCCCGAAAGACTCACTATAATCCATCATAAACCTAAAAACACGTAAAGTGTCTTAGTTATTGCCACCAAAAACTGAGCCAGAATAGATATTGTATTTTTTTAAATAATACTAATTAGTTATATAATTACTATTTATGAAATTGATCAGCGATGTACTTCAATCCATACCATGCATCAAACTATATTAAGTACTTTACAAACATGATTTCAATGTCATTAACTCTGTGAGGTAGCCGTTTTTGTTTTCCACCATTAGACAAGTCTTATTCTAAGATATCTAACCTAATGGTTGGCAGAGACTAGTTATGGATGATGTTCATTGACACTGAGAACTCAGAACTCTTCACCAGCTGTATATACTATTTACAAACATAGTCAGGTGAGAATGTAAGTAAAAATATTAAATCAAAGAAGATATTAAAGAAAAAAAATACCTTTTCAAAACGTAGCCCCAGCTAAAGTCTTAGTTCTTACTTATGTTACTTTTCTAAGTTATTGAACTGAAGTAACCCAGATAAGCCCTGCTGGTTTCAAACACCCTCTTTCTCGAAGCACCGATGTAGCAGTGAGTCTGCTGGAGAGCTTTCTCCCAGCTGCCTGATCTTTCGGAATCCTGAACCTCTGGTGCAGCGGCAGCTGCATTTTTATTAGAAATATGGGAAATTGAAGATTGAGTTTTTTATCAAATGGGATCAAAGGTATTGAGAAGCATGTTATGTTATTATGTCTGCTTTATGAGATTCGAGTCATAGTACTCAGTTCAAAGTGGTCTAAATCAAGCAAAACATTGTTAAGTCTTTTAAAATCAGTATTAAACTTATTTAGAATAAGATTTTAAATTGAAAGCA
>NW_006287918.1:154486-158114 GCF_000327345.1 Myotis davidii | reverse complement strand
CATTCTATAACAAGATATGTTGGGCTATATACCACACAAATCCAAAACAAACTAAGAAAGTAAAGTTTTGATATTTTTTTCTATCCACCATTATCAGACTGATACCTTTGTCTTCAGGGAAAGGCACCAATCCATATTTTTTACTCCCGCTGCTTTCTCAGAATATAGATATGTGTCCAGGTTTTCCTCACAGCTAATTCCTGGCTCAAAATGGCTCTAAAGCAAAACTAGTTCCTTGGCCCACTTCAAAAGCATGAGAGTAATGTTATTGGAAGTTTAAAGTAGGCAAGTTTATCACTATCTAATGTTTGTATAAATACGAATATTTAATTTTTCTAAATGACCTAGTCTGGAAGAAATGGACTTTTATCAAGACCTATCCCCAACAAAAACACTAAATAAGAAAACATACTATCCCCAATGCTCTTATCTTACTGAAAACTTGAAAAGCACCCTACTTAAATAAAATGTGATTCTGGAAAGCTCATATGAATATATTACATATGTTTTCATGGTCTTCTATTCATAAATTGCATTCATAACCTCTGTTTTATTTACTTTCCACAACAGTTTGCAAGTCAGACAAGACACAAATCAGAAGCATTTTATAGTTATTCCTTATACTCAAAGAAGCTAAGGGACCTCCTAGCACACACGTTATAAAAAGAACACTAGCATCCAGACGCCTGTGTTTCCCACCTCTTTGTGACTAGTCGCCTTTGCTCATCTACTATCTGATGTTACCCTTCTAAAGATCAAGCAATTTGTGCAGTGAACCTTCAATCCTCATCTAATTTGGGGTATCAAAATGCATATTTAAGCCTAAATCATCTCATATCATTTTTCATACAGTCTATATAGTTCAGAGTCAGAAGAATAATTGCTTTAGCTCCTTTTAAATTTGAAAAAAAATCCATTTAACATCAAAACAAGAGATATCACTAGATAATTTATTCTATAATATGGCTACAAATAATGCTTTTATTTATAAAAATTCTGCTGTCTTATCCTTCACAGAAAAAGAAGAATATATGACTATGTTGAAGACTCAGATCTATAATACATATTTACATTATTTGCCTAGATCAGCCGTGGGCAAACTACGGCCTGCGGGCCGGATCCAACCTGTTTGAAATGAATAAAACTATTGAAATAAAAGACCGTACCCCTTTATGTAATGATGTTTACTTTGAATATATATTAGTTCACACAAACACTCCATCCATGCTTTTGTTCCAGCCCTCTGATCCAGTTTAAGAACCCATTGTGGCCCTCGACTCAAAAAGTTTGCCCACCCCTGGCCTAGCTTCTAAAAGTTGATAGTTGCTCAATAAATACTTATCTTAATTTTCAATAGATTAAAATACTTTTTAAAAAATATGTTATAGCCGAAACCAGTTTGGCTCAGTGGATAGAGCATTGGCCGGCAGACTGAGAAGTCCCAGGTTCGATTCCGGTCAAGGGCATGTACCTTGGTTGCGGGCACATCCCCATTGGGGAGTGTGCAGGAGGCAGCTGGTCGATGTTTCTCTCTCATCGATGTTTCTAGCTCTCTATCTCTCTCCTTTCCTCTCTGGAAAAACTCAATAAAATATCTTTTAAAAAATATGTTATAAGCTGAATAAATCTAAAGTCTCAAAGTTTAAAAATTTCAATATGGCCTTGGCTAGTGATGCTAAGTGGTTAGTGCACCACCCCATGCACCTATGGGTCATGAGTTCAATTTCTGGACAAGGGATTGTGCCTTGGTTGCAGGCTCCCTTCCTGGCCCCAATTGGGGCACATGCAAGAGGCAACAAATCTGTGTGGCTCTCTCTTCTCTTTCTCCCCTCTCCCTCCCTCCTTCCCACTCTCTCTGAAAAGCAATGGAAAAAAAATCCTCAGGAGAGGATTAACAACAACAAAAATTTCTATGTGAAGGTATCACAAGATATGCATATATTATTACCCAGTAGCAGCAAATTGTTAAGATAGTTAAAAAACTATAACTATAGCTAGCTATGACCATAAAATATACATATGATCAAAATGGCATTATGGAGACATATATTTAAATGTCAGCAAAAAAAGTACTTTAAAAAGTAATAGCTGACTTCTATTTTGGGGTAAATGGAGTAATTGTAGCCAGAAAGACCAACTACTAAGAACATTTTAGGAGGCGGGGGTTAAAGGGAGGTGAAGGACGATATACGGGGGATAAATAGTGATGGACAGAGACTTGACTTCAGCTGGTAAACACACAAAACAGTGTACAGATGATGTGTTGTAGAATTTTTCACCCCAAACCTGTATACTTTTGTTAAACAGAGTCACCCTAATATAATCAGTAAAAAGGAAAAAAAAGTTTAAAAAGTGCATGTGCATAATGAACAAATTTTCTATAATTTTTAGGTTAACTCCAGAAATGTACTAATTATCCTAAAAACATTCTAAATTGTAAGAGTTTTTTATTCATTTTGATACAAGTTTCTTTTCAGATACCAGTATATGATTTTCAAATATACTCTCCCATTCTGTGAGTTGAATTCTCAAAAAACCACACCACTTTTAGATTTGTATTTTTAAAATATTTTAATTATTTTTAAAAAAATGAACAAAGCCAAAAGAAGATATCTATACTAATAAAAGAGTAATATGCTAATTAGGGTGGATGTCTTCCAGACATCCATCTGGACATCTATCCAGACAAAGCTACAGTGGCTGCGAGGCCCAGGGCTCAGGCAGCCTTGGGCTCAGACAGCCATGGGCTAAGGCAGCTGTGAGGCCCAGGGCTCAGGCCTCGCAGCAGCCCTGGCTGGCAGTGGCGGCAGCAGCGGGGTAATGGGGGCAGCGCCTTCCCCTGATCAGCCCGGTCACCCCCCGCAGAAGGAGGCCAGACTGCGGCTTATGACCGCTCCCCATGGGACATGGGACATGTCAGTAGGACATCCCCTGAGGGCTCCCAGACTGTGAGAGGGGGCAGTCTGGCCTGAGGGACTACCAGAGGGCTCCCAGACTGTGAGAGGGGGCAGTCCGGTCTGAGGGACTACCACATCCAGTGCACAAATTTTTGTGCACTGGGCCTCTAATCCTATCTAATAAAAGAGAAACATGGTAGTTAGCCGTACATCTGCTACCCTTCCCATTGACTAATCAGGATGATATGAAAATTAACTGCCAAACAAGATGACGATCGGCAGCCAGGCAGCTTGAAGCAAACATGATGAGGCTTGCTTGCTTTAGTGACGGAGGACTCCAACATCCCCGCCTGCCTTGCCGGCCTCTGGGCTTGCAGTTTGACACATTGTTTAAATATAGAATGAAATAAAGTATAATTCTGATGCTTTATGTGACGATGCTTGATTTTAAAGAAGACAGCAAAACAACAATTGTTATTCTTTAAAACTGAAAATATACAGTGAATATAAATTATACATTAACGTTCCAAAATATAAACAATTTCACTTCCCCTCTTTGTCTATATCATTTGGCTATTTCAAACTTAGTGTTATATTGTTTTGCTATAAATTTAAAAATAACCCCCAAATGGAATTAATTCACAACTATATTCCCATTTGAAAGTATAGATTTGCTTACAGAGACCTTAAGAGTGAATTTTCTTAAACAAACCCATTTATATTTATTTTTC
>NW_006287918.1:144618-154164 GCF_000327345.1 Myotis davidii | reverse complement strand
GTGTGAGGGGTGATGCTCCCAACCCCCACGACCCCCACGGGCCGTGCTCTGTGTGTGACGGGGTAGAGCCATAATCTCCCCATTGGCCCTGCCCTGAGTATGAGAGTGGAGGCGCCCCAACCACCTGATCGGCCCTGCTCTGTGGGTGATAGAGGGAGGCACCCTAACCGCGCCCCTCTCACGGGCCCTGCTCTGTGTATGATGGGGGCAGTGCCCCTACTCCCGTATCGGCCCTACTCTGTGATTGACAGGGTGGAGCTCCCCAACCATCTGCTGGGCCCTGCTCTGTGCGTGACAGGGTATGGAGCCCCACAGCCCCTGATGGGCCCTGCTCTGTGCATGACCGGGGGTGGCACCACAAGCTCCCCATTGACCCTGCCTTGAGTGTGACAGGGGGTGGTGCCCCAACCCCCCAATCGGCCCTACCCTGAGTATGACTGGGGGTGGCATCACAACCTCCCAATCCGCCCTGCTCTGTGCATGAGAGGGGGCAGCGCCCCAACTCCCCAATCAGCCCTGCTCTGAGCCCGACCAGGGGCTGCACCTAGGGATTGGGCCTGCCCTCTGCCACCTGGAGCAGGCCTAAGCCAGCAGGTCGTTATCTCCCAAGGGGTCCCAGAATGCGAGAGGGCATAGGCCGGGCTGAGGGACGCCCCCTCCCCCCCAAGAGCACAAATTTTTGTGCACCGGGCCTCTAGTAATTATATAAATAACAAAACTGCTAAGAATTGATTTATCTTTGTCAGCAGTTACTTTACCACAGTGGACATTTGCAGACCTAGAGAAAAGACAAGATTCTGAAATGTTTTGCAAAGAAAGATGGTGGTGGTTGTTGGATAGGAAAGTGAAGCTCTGTGTTTGTTAACTTTATGGAGCAGAGAGATAACACTGGAGGTTTCAGCAACCTTAAATTTCACAATTCCCTGTAAGAAAAATAACTTTTTAAGCAGTGCAGAGTGGAAGGCAAAAATACAAAGCTTTTTCTCCAGTTTTACAGGTCCCTGGAGATAAACTTCAAAGTTCAGGACCCATCAGGAGAGGACAAGGCAAATAAAGGGGGCTCATGGATAAAACTAAATATCTCTGAAGGTAATGCTCTCCAGAAAGGATGAGTCAGAATAATATTAAAAGCTAATAAGGTATACTTCTTCCAGCCAAGATGGAATAATGACTAAATTGTTCCTTCTCTTCAACACAAATAAAAATGTTGACAAAATATTTGAAACTAAACATCTTCAGACATTGGACATTACAGTGATGCTAATAGAGGGGAAGGAAATGAGTGACATAAACCTCTACTTTTTTTGTTTCTACTATATGTGCGCAATAATCATGAACACAAATGTGTAGCATGCTGTAATTCACTGCAATTTTCAAACAAAAACAAAAGCCAAAATCTAAACTTATTGTTTCAGTGAAATTTTTGATAGGCATATTTTTAGGTAAAAATAAATAAAATCATAAAAGGTAGAATTATAAACAGGTTATTTTATAAAAATGTCCTAAGAGACTTGTAAGACGTGGAAAGACAGTTGCTTATTTTGCTGTGTAATGGACTCACTGAAATGTCTGTGGCTTTAAGAAGACACTATGGTCTGTCAGGCGGTGAGTAGTGTCAGTACATTCAACCAAAAGAAGCTTACACTGACAATCCTTAGCACACTTGATTGCTACAACCATAGGCACCCTTTAAATATAATATATTAGAGGCCTGGTGCACAAAATTCATGCACAGGTAGGGTCCTAGGTCTGGACAGCGATAAGGGCCAATCAGGGCCTTCTGGCTGCTGGTTGGGGCATTCCTTTCTTGGCTGCCCTCTGCTGGCCCAGGCCTTCCTTTGTTCCGCACCACCCTCTGGTGGTCAGCACACGTCATAGTGAGCGATTGAACTCCCAGTGGAACTCCTGAGGGGATACTTTGCATATTAGACTTTTATATATATTGATAACAAACCCTAAACACAAATGCATACAAATGCATATAAGCTACAGTTTAAATCCTGCAAATTAAAAGTGTGTTTCAGGAATTTCCTGACTATAAGCATTAAAAACAATGAACAACATAAAATTTAAATTAATGTGCTCTTAATAAAAATCAAAATGTACATTCTTCACAGGTGAACTAGTAGCTGTTTTAAATATCTTTTTATTATATATAATTATTATATATAATTTAATTAATTGAGCCACAGCAAAATACTACTATAATTTCAGAGCATTGTCTGTAAACTAATAGATCTTATGATGTAAAAAATATTGCACAGTTCAGTATCCTGAGACCAAGCTCTAAGTCTCTCAAGTAGAATGAACAAACTCTCAGCAGAAAATACAGTATTACAAGAACCAGACACTTTAAAGTATGGAGATTGATTTTTGGGTCATATTCTAGGCATACTATTCAACACTAGAGGCCCAGTAGACAACATTTGTGCACTCAGGGTGGGGGGTCCCTCAGCCCAGCCTGCACCCTTTTGCAGTCTGGGAGCCCTATAGGGGATATCCAACTGACAGCTTAGGCCTGGAAGTTAGACATCCTTAGCTCTGCCGTGGTGGCAGGAGAGGCTCCCGCCACCGCCGCTGCACTCACCAGCTGTCAGCCCAGCTTCTGGCTGAGTGGCACTCCCCCTATGGAAGTGCACTGACCACCAGGGGGCAGCTCCTGCATTGAGCGTCTGCCCCCTGTTCGTCAGTGCATGTCATAGCGACCAGTTGTTCTGCCATTTGGTCTATTTGCACATTACCCTTTTATTATATAGGGCTAGAGGCCGATGCACATAAATTTGTGAACTGGCAAAGGAGGGAGGATGGGGGGTGTCTCTCAGCCCCACTTGTGCCCTCTCACAGTCTAGGATCCCTCAGGAGATAACCACCTGCTAGCTTAGGCCCACTCCCCGGGTGGCAGATAGCAGGGCCGATCCGGGTGTTGGGGCACCGTCCCGGGTCGGGTCGGACACAGGAAGCCCCGGGCGGGTTGCAGACAGGATGCCCTGGTGGGCCGGCCGACCGCTGCTGCCCTGCCCAGCTGCCCCGGGTTGGGTCGCACACGGGATGCTCCGATGGAGGCTGGGCGGGCTGGCCGATCGCTGCTGCACTGCCTGGCCACCCCGGGTTGGGTCGCACACGGATGCCCGCTGCCCCGGGTTGCAGATAGCAGGCCCGGATGGTGGCAGGGCAGGCAGGATGGCGCTGTCCCGCCCTGCCTGCAGTATGCAAATTAGCCACCATCTTTGTTGGTGGTTAATTTGCATATCATGCTGATTAGCCAATAGGAGGCATGGTGAAAGTACAGTCAATTACCACGTTTGTCTATTATTAGATAGGATATGTTCCTACCATAACACCTATCTCACATATCATAGTAAACGAATGAAGGGATGCCTGTCGCAACATTTGAAACACAGGGACAAAAGCGATAGAACAGTCAGCAGTCCCAGGACTAGAATATATTCACATGTTTTTGCTTTTGCAGATAACCAAAAACTAAAGCAAAAATGCTACTTAAGCAGTTGTGTAAATGTTTAAGAAATACAGTAGACACTTTATGCTGGAAATTTTTTCAATATATAAACCAAAGTAAGGCATCTTGAAATACCTTGCAAAAGGTTGTAGTCACTTAAATCTATAAAACTATACTCACGTCCTGGACACTTAAGTACATGCCCATGAAGAAGCCCTTGTTTTCAGTGTAACAGTGTGGTCACCCTGGGGATCATGACCCTATTGCAGCTGTCACTGTATTTGCCTCTTGATCAGCTAAAACACATCACCATTTAATAAGCCAAAATGTATGTCTTTTTAATTTTTCTTTTTTTTCTGTATTTTTAAATAAGAATATTAAATTTTGACAGTGCATTTGAAAATCAGAGTAGGGGGACATGCAAAAACAATCCCCATCCAATCAGATGTCACTTTTTAGATGAACTGTATGGAACAGATGAACTGGATGTGCTTCTGTATGGAAACGTGTCACGGAAGAGTTTAAGAAAGGAAGATGAGCTCGTTTGCACTGCTGCTCCACATGGTCTCAGGTCTCTCTGTGGTCAGTGCACATGCAGGACAACCACTTCAGTTCATGTTTTTCACTTTTCTCCTGGTCTGCATGTGAACTGTTGAGTTGGGTTCTGTGTGTGTGTGTGTGTGGGGGGGGGGGGGGGGGCGTTGTGTGTTTTTAAATCACAGTAGACTTCTTAGACCATTGGTTATTGAGCTTGTCTTGTTAACAATGATTCCCAAGAAGCAGGTCTGCCCTTTAGCCTACGCCTTCCAGGAGGTCCTGCAGGGAGTAGTAGAATTGCATACTGCATTGTAGCCAGGCCTGCGGTGGATTTGTTGAAGGGCACTGTATTGCTATATTTTTGTAGATACTGAAAATTCTTATAAACTGTTCATCACTTTCTTTTTGCTGTAAACAGATGCTTATATTTTCTTGACATTGAATAGTTAAGATGTAAATGTTCTTCCTATATGAGTGGTCTTTGACTGCTCAGAGTTTTGTTGTCATTGGAGTTAGCCTAACACACACACACACACACACACACACACATGCATGAACACACATGCACGTGCACACACCCTTTAATACTTCTGAACCCATTCTCTTTTACAGGAACGCCACACATTCACCAGCAGTGAACTTCCCTCCTCAGAATATTCCTTCTCTTCTGTCTGAATATGGAACTCATTTGCTTTATTCATGGCAATATATGTCATAAATGTAATGAAGTGAGCTTCTTTGAAATGTAAAAATCCATTGTGCAATTCATATGTAAGCAATAAAAAAATCAAAATAAAATAAAAGATAAAGAAATGAGGCAAGCCCTGCAATCAGCAGAGCTACTCACTGAACAGTTTCTAGGATACAGTACAGGAAGGGGAAACCCAGGCAGAAGCCTGGTTGAGTTGAGATGACTGAGTTAAGATTTCAGGGAGCCAAAGCAGTTACAGACCTCAGGGGGGACTCCTGGAGAGGATAAGACTGCCGGGGCAAAGGGAGAATGGGGGGAGGAGCTCCAGATACCTGCGGATGGCTCCCTCGATCCTGTAGCTGAGTACTAAACAGTACATGTGTGTGATGAAACTACTCAATGTCATTGGAATGGAAGAGAGGGACCTATCTCTGGAACTCTACAGCTTTAATCATTTGTGTTCACCCTGGCTGGGTTGCTCAGTTGGTTAGAGCATCACCCTAATATGGCCAAGATTGCAGGTTCAAACCACGGTCAGGGCAGACACAAGAATCAACCAATAAATGTATAAATGAGATAATAAATCTCTCTCTCTCTCTCTCTCCCCTTCCCTCTCTCCCTCCCTCCCTCTCCCTCTCCTCCCTCTCTCTTCCTTCCTTCCTCCCTCCCAACCACTGTCCCTTTCTCTCTCTCAAATCAATAACTAAACATTTAAAAAAGAATCACTTGTATTCCTACCATCCAGAACAGAAAAACATGGAATTGGTAACATATAATGAAGAAATAGCTTTGTAGAAACTGCTTAGCTAGTCCTGGAATTGAATAAGGCTATTCTTTCTATTCTATATATATTATATATTTCTCATTCTTCATCTTAATGGTTCTACTACTTCTATGATTGAACCCTGACTGATGTCATAAGAAATCAAACTGAAACCAAATAAGTTAATTGCACTAGAGAATAAGCCTCAAACATATTCACAGAAATGCAAAAATATCTAGTGCAGAATAAGATTACAATTCACCCTCCTCAGGACCCTACCCATGCATTAATTCGTGCACTGGGCCTCTAGTTTGACAAAAAAAAAATCAGGTATAATTTTGTAAGCACCACCATTTATTGATTGATTGATTGATTTTAGAAAGAGAAGAGGGGAAAGAGAGGAAGAGATAAACACTGACTTTGCTGTTCCACCTACTTATGCATACATTGGTTGATTCTTGTATGTACCCTAATCTGGGATGGAATTGGCAACTTTGGTGTATCAGGAGAATGCTCTAAACAATGGAATACCCAGCTAAGGCTGAAAGCAGATATAATTTTGATTCATTCAAACCAGATGCCTACTGTTGTGTTGGCTGTTATCATTTTATTTATTGACAATCTAAAGGAAAAGAGATCAGTACCCCTAACTAAATAGTTAGGCATTGAATGTTTTAAAAATTCATATGGCACACAAGTTGAAAGTCACTGATCTAGACATGGAAATTAAGTTTAAGATAAAAAAATATATATTTTAAACTTAAACCATCTCATAAATGCTTGCATATAGTCTTCACAGTTTAATCTAAATATAAAGGAGCTCCATTTAAATTTTTAAAAAATATATTTATTATCAGAATGGGAGATATCACTGGCTATTTCATAATATGACCAAAAATATACTTTTATTTATAAACTAGAGGCCCGGTGCACGAATATGTGCTCAGGTGATGTCCAGTTGGCCCATCCCAATGGGGGCCCATTGGGCGGGGCCAGCCATGGTGTCTAATGCTGGAAACTATAGCTTTCCCCCAGCTGGGTCTAATTATACTTTAAGTATGGCCAAAAGAAAACCCAAGAGGCAGCCAGGTGCTAGATCCTCAAATCTGTTATTCACACAAGAACCAGCTTTTCCTCCAAGTTGAACGCCTGAGATTTGTGAGATAAATCCTGGCATCAGAGAGTTTGCAGTTTTCCATGTGGTCTTTTATGCTCTTCTGGTCAGGTAGTAGAAACAAATCTCAAACTGGTTATGACCCAAGTGAAAGTCATCAAAAAACATGCTAGCCTTGGGTGTCACCAGGAAAATTTCAGATTTAAACAGCTATTAAAAATTATTATTCATCATAGTTAACTGTCATATTTATGCAAAAGTCAATGTGTAACATGCAGGCTGTTGTAGGCCACCTTAAGTAAACTATCCCATATAAAAATACACATATTTTCAGTTAGGAAAGGATTTTTTTTCTTATAGATTTTCACCTCTTTTGCTAAATTAAATTCATAAATATAGAGATATCAAAAATTAATCTTAATGATTCTTGAAACATATGATACACATAAATATGCTAATTTTGCCATAACTGTACTAGTACTAGCTCTATTTTATTCTATTTTTTTTAAAATATTTTTTTATTGATTTCAGACAGGAAGGGAGAAGGAGAGGGAGAGAGAGAAACATCAATGATGAGAGAGAATGACTGATTGGCTGCCTCCTGCCTGTAACACGGGCATGTGCCCTGAGGCATCAAATCATGATCTCCTGGTTCATAGATTGATGCTCAATCACTAAGCCTCACCAGCCAGGCTTATTCTATTTTTTATTTAAAATCATTTCTTATTACTTATGATATTTAATTTTGTTCACATTTGCTTTATATGGACTATTTAAAGAAACAGTTTCAAAGAAAATAAAAGTTAATCTAAACAATGGCTGTGTCATTCTTAAAATAATGTGAATATTGATGAAATGGTGATCCATGTAGGCTCTATTATTTTTGAGTAGTGATGGCCTCTTTGGTTTACTTAACCCATATTCTCACTTCAAAATTATTTGTGATCACTGCCATAGTCATAAATGCATACTGTATTGTTATGTTTTGTTTTTGCAAAGTCCATAAACTCAAGACCTTGATCTCATTAGCAGAGTTTTGAGAGTAATACAGCTAAATAATCAACTGTTTAATGACTTATGTGACACATAAAAATATGTGTGACATTAATGTGGTCTTTATAGAACGCTTGCAGATTTTTCTCTTCTACCCGTTTCAAAATGTTGCATGATTGCTTTTCAAGAAAACTGTAAGATTTGTATCTACTTTCTACTACTAATTTATTATTCCTATTTAGTTTTCTATCTTACATAACTCTGCTTTCCCATCTTTATTTTGTTGTTAATCCTCACCTGAGGCTATTTTTAGAAAGAGTGGAAGGGAGCAGAAGAGACAGAGAGAGAGAAACATCCATGTGAGAGAGACACATTGATTGGTTGCCTGTAGCACATGCACTGACCAGGGCCGGGAATCAAGCCTGCAAGGTACATGCCCCTGACCAGAGTCAAACCTGGGACCCTTCAGTCTGGGGGCTGACGCTCTATTCACTGATCCAATGAGCCAAATGGTTAAGGCTGCCTTCCCATCTCCTATACTTCTATCTGTCTCACATATTGAAGAATAGGGAGTTGATAAAAAATTAATCATTTAATTCTGTTTCTATACCCTTAAGTTTGAATTCCTCAAACTATCTTATTTGTCTTTTATAACACTCTTTACAGTGCCAATGGGATGCCAAACAATTGAAATCTATTTATTTGAAAAATGAAACTGAATAAATGTATGAATGTATGAACAGAAAAATAAATCTATTCAACTTAGCAGACTTGATTGAAGAACCCTAGTAAAAGTATAATTTCCCCCAAATCTTATAGACCAGACTTCTCCTTGAGTGTTCCACAAATCCATTCCCTGCTGTGAGATTGCCACTTTCTCATGGAAGTATCAATATCACTGTGGAAACATGGAAAGATTTCAAGTGAATTATAGTAGAGAGTAAAATTTTGAAATTTAGGAACAATTTAGTTTTATAATCCTGATGTCAGGCGTAATATTAGAAAAAAAGAACACACCTTACTCCTACACAATTTTTCCCAATATTTTGTCAATAGAGAGGATTCTGAACTAAATATAGTGCACTAACTAAAGAAGCTGTAGAGTCATATTTCTTCCAAGTAAGTGAAAAAAAGTAGAGAAAAAAAAACTCTGGGCCTATATGAATGTAGCCATATCAGAATGTAGCTTTTTAAATACATTGAAGTTGAAAAATCTTCAAGGAAAGGAAGCTATTGAGGATACTAATTTAAGATGAATAAGCAATCCTCATCACAATATATTCTATGGCAGTGCAGATGGAGAGATGGAGAAGAGCATCAATAATGTGGTGGGATTAGAACCAGCAGTACTTAATACAAAAATAAAGTATAATTCACATGGGAGAGGAAATTCCTAATAAATTTCCAAATCTTGCTTTTTGGGGATGGAGTGAGGAGAGAAAAACTATATAGTATTATAGGAAATGAATAACAACAAGAAAGAAGGTATTTAAAACATCTTCTAGTGTTCAATTCTGGGTCAAATTGCAAGACCTGGAAATTTTAATAGGTCTCAGGACTTAAAATTAACTTTGCATATTGTCTGTATAAAAGGTATACACTCTTTTAACCATTGGTGGAAGAGATATATATTATAATAAACTTTAAATAAGAGCAAAAGGTTTTAAAAATACTGCCTAAATCTACATTGTTCTTATTTCTAGTAATCACTTAGTACAAAGTTAATAATGTTAAAAAGTACAACAGATATCACTGTTAAAGAAACTCTGCCTGGCTTGTGCTAAAATATAAGTTTGAGGAATATATGATATTGGCATAGAAATAACTTCCAAGCAATCTATATTGCACAATACCTAATAATTCTTCATATGGTGCATTTTTTTTAACATCACACCTGGCATATATGTGCTTTCCTCTGAGAATCCTTGCAATATAAACAGACACAAGAGAGACAATAAAATAAGACAGGGAATAATTAACAGCGCTAAACA
>NW_006287918.1:127706-144498 GCF_000327345.1 Myotis davidii | reverse complement strand
CCTGCGGACTGAAAGGTCCCAGGTTCGATTCCGGTCAAGGGCGTGTACCTGGGGTGCGGGCACATCCCCAGTAGGAGGTGTGCAGGAGGCAGCTGATCGATTTTTCTCTCTCATCGATTTTTCTAACTCTCTATCTCTCTCCCTTCCTCTCTGTAAAAAATCAATAAAATATACTTAAAAAAAAAAAAGAAAGAAATATCAGAAACTAGAGGCCCGATGCACGAATTTCATGCAAGGGCCTTGGCCCTAGCCCCTGCCCACCACTGCCATGGCCAGGGGCCTCTGTTGCCTCTGCTGCGGCCCTTGCCCACTGCAGCTTTGTCCAGAAGGAAGGACGCCTGGTCTAATTAGCATATTATACTTTTATTATTATAGATTATTCCTTAAAGGAAACAATATTGTATGGCAATAAATTTTCTTTCACCTTTTAAAGAGAACCAATTAAAAAATCTCAGAAGAAGAATTTAAGAGAGAATAAAATGTCCACAGTCATCAAGTTGTAATTACTCTGGCACATTGAAGAACTGATAGTAGATGCAGAGGTAGGACAATGCATTTGAGGTGAGTGAGCAGAAAAGAGAAAAGAAAAATAAAAGTAGGAAGAAAAGAAGCTATTCAGAAAAGAAGGTAGAAGAAAAGCATTCAGGACCATGGGGACAAACTTAAATTTTGTGCTAAGCATAACTGGAGATCACTGGATGATGTTTAAAAGGCAGGGGCATGACATCATTTATGCTTTTAAAAGACAAGTCTGGGATTTCCTCTTTCCCCTATTATGTAGAAAGCTGGAAAGTGCAGTGCTCCTGTAATAACAACACTGACAACAAGAGATGAACTACTTAAATCAGTTTTTGTGGGCCCATCAAAGAAGAAGTCTGAATTCCAAAAAGGATGTTATTTTTTATATTATGTGTCCACTGAGTGCCTAGCTATTTGGCTAACATTATTTCTGGTTGTGTCCGTGAGTATGAGATCAGCTTTCAAATCTGTAGACGGAGTCAAGAAGATTATGTGATGGGTATCATCCAAACTGTTGAGTGCTGAATGGAATCAAAAGGCAGAGGAACGGAGAGTTTTTTCTCTGCCTGAGTGGGTGAGCTGAACATTGGTCTTCTCCTTCCCTCGGACAAAGATTTACACCATCAGCTCTCCTGGTTCTCAGGCCTCTGAGCTAGAACTGGAACTACATATCCAACTCTCCCAGGCCTCCAGTTTTTAGACGTCAGTTCACAGAACTTCTCGGCTTTTATGATTCATGAGCTAATTCCTTATATATTTAACTATAACCCATTGGTTCTGGTTCTCTGCAGAACCCTGACTAATAGAAAGGAACAGGCCCCGACAAAGAGAGATTAGATGTGATAACTGCCAGAACTTTGGTTGAGTGTGAAAAGCAAGGGCAGCCACCATAGAACTGGTAAAAGGAAGTCAGCTAAACTATTAATGAATTGTTGGGGGTCAAGTGTAGCCTGATGTGTCATTTGAAGTAAGCAGGGTGCCCAGAGAATAAATTGTAAAGGCAGCCCCATCATCTTTGAAGAGTTCTGTGATTGCTCTTCTCTGTAGGCTAGGCCTTTTAGTACGGTGGCTTATTACAGAAATGGTTGAACACACAATATCACTTCAACTGCATTGAATAACATAACTATTTAAATAATTGAATAATTATAGAATATATAAAAGTATATACATATACCTATATACATATGTACATATAGAACTGTACAACCCACACTGAGAGATGTTAAGTTTTCTCTGAAGGGGATAGGTAGTTGAAAGAATGAAAAAAAATCTAACTTTTTAACTTACACAGCTGTAATCTTTTAAACAAGCATGTATTACCCTGGAATTAAAAACAAAATTTCTGAAAGGAGGCAGTTAATGGCAATGTTCTTATGCAGCTAGCTGAGGAATTCTTTAGCTTTTTCCACAGTAATACCCTGGATAAGAAGTAATGACAGCTTAAAACCTAAGGTAGTATTTTTATGACAGATATAAAGAATTAGATACACTTCTCTACTAGATCTATAGAACTTACTCCAGGAAGATTAGGGAAGAGAGAAAAATAAAACACAGGGCAGTGCAGAACATTTTTTCAATTTGTTTCTTTGTAATTAATGGTTAGTCAGCCAAGGGTGGGAGTTATGATTTGAGGTGCATCAGTCCTATTGATCACGTAGGTCATGCAGCAACATTAAAAATCAGGGAGAACATTCAAGAGGGCTTTGTTGAATGTTCAGGGTTTTTTTTTTTACCCCCTTGTATATAATAGTCGAATTTCAAATAGGATCATAACCAGAGCTTTGTATTAGGCAGAGCTTCTGCTTGCTCCCTGAAGGCTTTATTTCTTCAGCCACATGCAGCATTTGATGTCCCCTGCAAAACTTCAGTCTGTCTGTATACTTCTGCAACAAGTGTTCCAGATACAAACTGAGACTGGAATAGGGATAAAATGAAAAATAAAGTTCCTGTGAAAGTAATAAAGAAATATACCTACACACAGAAGTTAAATAATTATAATAATAGGACAAATTGCGTAGTTTAAAATATTCACTCAATATTATTAAAATAGAGGATACAGAACATGGTCAGATGAAATTATATTCTTCAGTGAGTTGCTTTACTCTTAGAGACTGTAAGTATACCACACTTCATTTAAGCTTTCAGCCAACCAAGAACACTTCCCCAGAAAGTATGTTGTCTTCAACTTAGTGTTGTCTGAGTTAAGGTTATTATAGCTAACTAGAGGCCTGATGCACGAAATTCGTGCAAGGGGCTCAGCCCCTGCCACTGCGGCGGGCGCCTCTGCCTTGGCCTCTGCCCATCACGCAGATGCCTCTGTCTCGGTCCCTGCCCACCACAGTGGCCGCCTCTGCCTTGGCCCCCAGAAGGTCATCCAGTCTAATTAGCATATTATGCTTTTATTATTATTATTTTTAAATATATTTTATTGATTTTTTACAGAGAGGAAGGGAGAGGGATAGAGAGTTAGAAACATCAATGAGCAAGAAGCATCGATCAGCTGCCTCCTGCACGCCCCCTACTGGGGATGTGCCCGCAGCCAAGGTATATGTCCTTGACTGGAACTGAACCTGGGACCCTTGAGTCCGCAGGCCAACGCTCTATCCACTGAGCCAAACCGGTTAGGGCCATGCTTTTATTATTATAGATTGAAACAACCTCTAGTTGCTGGTGTGATTACTTCAGAAACAAGCTTGTGTGACAGACTCTGTTTTGGGTTCTGGGAATATAAAGGAACTAGCAGCCCGGTGTACGAATTTGTGCACCAGTGGGGTCCCAAGGCCTGGCCTGCGGGATTGGGCCGAAACTAGCTCTCTGACATCCCCTAAAGGGTCCTTGATTGTAAGAGGGCACAGGCCAGGCCGAGGGACCCCACTGGGTTATGATCAGGGCTGGGGAGGGACATGGGAGGTTTGCCAGCCAGGGAGGGACCATGGGAGGGCTACAGGGCATTTCCAGTCCATCTCGCTCAGTCCCAATCTATCAGCTGGACCCCAACAGCAAGCTAACCTACCAGAGCGCCTGCCCCCTGGTGGTCAGTGCATGTTATAGTGAGCGGTTGAGCAGCCTTAGCATATCATTAGCATATTACACTTTGATTGGTTGAATAGACAACCAGGCACTTAGCATATTAGGCTTTTATTATATAGGATTACAATTAGCTTAGTGATTTCAGATATTTTACAATGTATGTGTTTAATACTATAAATTTCTAAGAATTATTTTACATGTGTGTGGTTTTTATCTGCATCTCAAATATTTAATTGCTTTTCATTTAAGTAAAATGTTTTTTAACTTCACTTGAGACTTCATTGACCCATGGCTAATTTACAAGTGTGTTGTATAATTTCCAAATATTTGGAGATTTTTCCAGCTACCTTTCAGGTATTAATAGCTTAATTACATTATTTTCTGAAAACACACATTATATGATTTCTACTTAATTTATTAAGGTGTGTTTTGTGGCCCAATATATGGGTCTCTCTTGTTGAATGAATGTTCCATGGGAACTTGAGAAGAAAGTACATTCCTTTGTTATTGAATGGAAGATTCTATAAATATAAATTATTTCACATTGATTGATATTGCTGTTTTGGTCAACTATATACTGGTTGATTTTCTGCCCACTTAATCTATCAATTACTGATAGGAAACAGGTTCAATGTCTCAACTATGATTGAAGATCTATTTCTCTATGTTGTATTAGTTTCTGCCTCACATACTTGGATGCTCTGTTAAGTGTGTTTGCATTTTAAGCTTATAATTTCTTTGTAGAGAACTGACCCCTTTATCATTATGAGGTTCTCCTCTTTATCTCAATAGTGTCCCTGTTATGAATATTAAGTCTGAAATTATTATACCTATTTTATTTTTGCTTAGAAGTTTTTAGATGGTATATTTTTTCATTCTTTAATTTCTCAGAATCTTCATATTTAGAGTGAATTTGTTGTTAGTATATAGTTGAATCTTGAAGTTTATATTTTATTTACTTTTTTCCAATTTTTATTAAATTTATTAGGGGGACGTTGGTTAATAAAATTTTATACATTTGAAGTGTACAATTTTATGATACGTCATCTGCATACTGCATTGTGTGTTTACCACCCAAAGTCAAATCTTTTTCTGTTATCATATATAAAGAATAATAATAAAAAAAATAGCTCTGGTTATTTGTTGGAATAACAATTGTTCTGGGTTACGGGGGAGGGGGGTAAAGGAAAACTACTTGAGAGTGCTGGAATAACAACTAAGATGAGAGTTGAACTGAAGTTGTAGTAGTAAAAAAAGTAAAGGAGACAAATTGGGAGTTTTAGAAATAGAAAGACTTTTTGATATAATTGATTGGGAAGAATAGGTAGTGGGGGAAGTGAACTCATGAACATTATTAGAGGAAAGACTATAAAGAGCTCCTAGATTAATTAATTCATCCCCACATTAATCAATCAAACATAAAGATCCAAAAAGATTATAAAAATTGTCCAAAGATGCAAAACCAAGATGATCACTATACAAAATTAGATAATTTTCTTAATAGTTAGACACTTTAGTCATTGTAACAATTTACTTCATTCTCATATTTCTAAATATTTTTTATTTATGCATAAAAGTAATGTATTTCTACTCTGGCCAGTTTTACTCAGTGGTTATGTGATTCCCGGTCAAGGGCAGGTACCTCGGTGGCAGGCTTGATCCCCAGCCCTGGTTGGGGGTGCCTATGAGAGGCAGCGTCTCTCTGTCTCCCTCTTATCTCTCTCTCCCCCTCCCTCCCTCCCCTTCACTCTCTCTGAAAAGAAAAATCAATGGAAAAAAATATCCTTGTGTAAGGATTAAAAAATAAAGTTTTAAAAAAATGTATTTCTACCACAAGCTTCTCTATATATGGCATTCCCTTTTCACTTTTTAAAACAGAAATGAAAGCGAGACTCTAGTTTCTTTTTAAAATTGCAACTGTTAGATAATCCTTTCATAACACACTTATGAGCATTTTTCTAAAATTAAACTGAAAATAAGACAAAAGCTCAGCAGATAAATTATTTACTGTGACATTGCAATAATGGCTCCACAAGAAAGAAAAATTCTGTACTATAGCACCAGGTAACTATCTTAAAAATACATCATAATGAATCTAGCCAATTAGTTCATAAAACAAAGAACATATCCATAGTCCAGTATACAAGTAAATTCAAAAGCATCTAGGTGTTCTAATTGAACTAATTATATATGCAAAAGTGAAGGTTTAAGATATATAAATGTAGTTTGCAATGCTTTTGAAAAGCATGCATTTTTAACTTGCTCTAAATTTTGATATTTTGACCCCTATATTATAGTGTTTTAGGTAATAAAGTGCTAGCATAATTTTGTCAATGAAAAAATTTATAGAAATAGTCATTAGTTTTATAGAGAAAGAATCAGTCTATAGGAATGTTGGAAGATTATTGACTAGTATATAACAAGTGAACTTTATCTTAACCTTGAACATAATTAAGACACCTCAAAAATGTAAGGATTGATAGTTAAGTTATAAAAATAGTTATTATGAATTGTATTGCCAGGCACTCTCTTAAGTATTTTATGTGAATTATTTAGTTTAAATATAAACTATGAGTGGATTTCTTTTACCCTCACTTTATAAATGAAGAATCTGAGACAATAACAGATTATGTAACTGACATAAGGTCACACTGCCAGTAATTATTGGTGCTAGGAGTGAAACCTAGAAACTTTGTCTTGGAATCTGTGCTCTCAATGACAGCTATACTGCCTTCCTGTTACACCATTCTATTATGTTCTGCACTGGATATTCCCACTTCATTAACTATACTTTACAAAGAAATTGAAAGAAGGTACTAATTTTAGGTACAATTATTAAATGAAATAAGAACAAAAAATATATACTTTAACTTATTATTCACCTGTTGCTTTATTCACCTATCATTTATCCAAAATTTCTTGAGCAGCTCTTAGGCATTATCCATATATATAAAACCCTAATATCCAAATAGACTGAATGGCAGAATAACCGAACAACCCATCACAATGATGTGCACTGACCACCAGGGGGTATGTGTGGAACATTGCAGGTGTTGGCCACAGTGGGATGGTAGGTAGGTGAGCTGGGGCTGGTATCTGTCATCAGGGTGAGCCTCTGGTGGTTAATAAAAATTCTTTGACCCACACTCTGTGGTCCCACCTTGTACTTGCACCTGTTGCCAGTGCCCAGCACTGGTCCCTATCACTCAGTGCTGGGAGCGTGTGCAAGCAGTGGCTACCAGACCCAATTGCCTCTGAGGGCTTTTCCACCTCCCCCTGCTCCTGAGGGATGATCAGGGCAGCGCCATCAGCAGGTGCGAGCAGGGCCGCCATCAGTGCATGGGAGCAGTGGCAGCATTAACAGGGCTGCCAACAGACAGGAGACTGGGGGCTGCAGCAGGAGGGGCCAGGTGGGGGGCGTGGAAGATGGGCTGAGACCCACCCCTTTGCCTACTGCAGCCTTGCGGCCCACAGTCCCTTTTAAGGTGCACAAATTTGTGCACTGGGCCACTAGTAGTAAGATATGAGAGCACTCAGTGTAAAGACAAAGTCACTGTCCTCAAATTTTTTGAAGCACATGAGAAATTCTCAAATTTGCATAAACTCTACATTGTTTAAAGATGGTTAAGGAACCAGAAATTTAGACAGATGCTATAAATTGTTGAGATATAGAATGTTGGATACATAGTATAGTGAAAGTGAATTTTACTTCTATATGATTAGAGAAATGATATGAAATTAGCACCATTTCTTTATTTTCATGTGAGGGACATTTCAGCATATTGTAATCCTTAGGCAAGCAGCATCAGTATCACTTGGGAATTTATATTTGACATGCACAATCTTGGCCTCCACCCCAGATCTGCTGAATCAAAACTTGCATTTTAACAAGAGCCCAAGTAATATGCTTGCATACTGAAGCTTGAGAAGCCATGCCTTAAAGACATCTACCCTAAATGTCTATGTTTTCATAGCCCCACTGGCATATATTGCTTATAGAAGCTCCCAGTCACTAATATCTCTTTGGAAACCCACTGTGAATGTAGTTCCCTCAGAATGGGTCTCACTCATAGTGAGGGGATATCTGAATGGCTTGAGTGCAGAGAATTAGAGCCAGGATGATTCTGGCCAAGCATCTGGGCTGTTTATATTTGGCTTTAGTTATTATAATTTTCTATTATGCAAGATAAGAAATTTTTAAAAAGTGGCTGTGTGGGAGAAATATCTACTTCTAAATGAGAAGGCATTTGGATTGTTTGGAAAGCCAACAGAAGACAACATGAACATTAACAGCAGGACCCAGAAAATTATACTCAACATATAATAAGTTAGCATAATGATGACAGATACAAATTTAATATGCAGATTCCAGCACCCCAGGAAATTTATCCTTCCATCCAAAATAATATGTGATGATTTAGCATGTGTGAAATCATATAATGATCCATTCTAATTACTAGATCTAGATCTGATCATTATGGAATGTAGGTGGTATGTGATGAAAAACACTGAGATTGAAGGATTTTAATGTTGATTAAATACATTTTGGCAAAAGTTCATTATTAATACTATGAGCTATCCTTGGGCTGACTTGTTACAAACAGTCATGCTCTTCGTTTGGTCAATCCAATGAAACCAGTTTTCTAAACCAGTCTGGCCTCTGCCTCCACTGAATACTTTTACAATCTTTAAACTAGGACAAAAGTTTGAAAACGAAAAACAATCAAACTATTCTAGATATTCACTTGGGAATGAAACTTTAGAAATATCAACAAACTAAAGTCACTTTTATCACTCTCAGTCCCAAAATCAGCTTCCATTAGTCTCAAGCATTTCCATAGGAGACATTATTCTCCAGTTATACAAAATTCCCAAAGAAATATTGCAGATCCATTATAGTTAAAAGGTCAGAAGCTAAGAGAGAAAAGGAGTGATACATAGCCATGGAAATATAGCTAGATAATTTTCACATTGTGCGGAGCAGACCCTGACACAAAGTGAAGTTAACAAGTAGCCACTGTTTTGCGTGAAATTTAAGTAAAAAAAAAATTAAGTCTCACTGCCCCACTAAAATAAATATCAGATTATCTCTGCTGAGGATTAACAATTTAAAAACTTTAGTATGTAAATAATATATTTACTTAGCATGTGTCATATCTCAGAGAATTTTTTTTTCATGGTCTTTTTTTTTAATTTTATTTTTTATTACAAAGGGTATTACATATGTGTCCATTTTTTTCCCCCGCCTTAGACAGTCCCCTAGCCTCCCCTATTCCCCAGTGTCTTATGTCCATTGGTTATAGATTACATAGGTTTCAACTGTACATTTCTATGATTCATGATTTGCATATTGCATACATTATTAATTGGAAGAATATGGCATTAGTTTGTTATGTTATATTGGAAATGTAGTTCAACTTTGGAAGTTGATCATAAATTAGAAAGCCAAAGTTTTTATTGTCAGACCTGGAAGTTAAATCCTTATTCTGTCATTTTCAGGGTGTGAGATATTATTAACTTTTCTCACTTTCCTCATCTATAGTCTGAGGATAATATCTTCTTTTTTAAGAGCAGTTATTCAAAATCTAAACCAATTCAAAGGGGTTAAGAGACCAAACGAGACCATGTATGAAATGTCTTTCCCAAATGCTATTTCTTATCTGTTAATACATTCATTCAATAGTTTGGCAATGATCTGATTTTTCCCACCAGTTGCTTTTCCTGCTCTACTATGGTGTGCCTGTCTTGTGACCTTAGTCTCTCTTTTTGTTTCTCCCAAGATGACAACCACTTTTCTTCATTACATAAGTGGCATTCACACTAGGACCAAGAAAATAATGCCCACAAGAGCAATATTTGGTCTGAGTAGCACTTTCAAAAAACTCAAGGCATAGCTATCTGTCTGCCACTTGAAAAAGGGGATCACTACAAAAATTCTTCCCACTATAAGAGTAGTGCTAGAACAAGCTCTTGATTTATGATCAACGGAAAGAACTTATGCTGATAGCACCTGGAAACCCAATTTCATCATCCTGAAATATAACTTTTAAAAAAAGTGCAATTGATGCAGACCTCACAAACTATAAAGTGTAATACATACTACTACATGCTAATTTGAGTATATGCTCTTTTTCCTTAATGCTTTCATTTTCATTAGTACCATGATCATTACTGTGGCAATATCTTTATTAAAAACACTTTTTTGTTATGTTCTATGTCATGGATAAAATACAGTGACAAGAAGAACTTTTAGTATAGCTTGAAAATGTATTTACATACACATATTTACACATGCATATATCCACATGTGTACACACATATGCAGACATAATATATCCATATACCGACATAAATTATATATATATACAGCAAAAGTGCATTCATATGTTACTTATCTAATTGATTTATATTTTATAAAATTAGAAGCATGAAAATACAAAGCAAACATTTTTTTTGTTTGTTTTTTCCACACAAAAAAAGCTCAACTTCTTTTCTGTTGCCCTGTATGAAGAATAAGATCCTTTAATTTTAAGAACTGGCTCAGAATGACTGAGTTAGCAAGAGCGTTGCTGAAGAGAATAATTTCAGTTGTGTTAGTTATTGAGTATATAAAGTATATAAAGCACATGTCCAATCCTTTGGCACTTTCTTTAATAAGAGAAATATTATTGATGGCAGGCTTAATGTAGTCATTTTGCTTATCTCTCTGGTAAGAACTATTTATAGTCACATTCTCTATTAAATAAATCACACATTCTCTATTAAAGTCACTAATAACGGGAATAATCTTGCACATATGTGTGATAATTTACCTTATTTACTACTAAAAATTAGTTCTTTTTCACTGCCTGAAATTCCAACAAATATCAATTAGTTTGGGTAATAAACATACTTAAAAATCTGTTAGAAATGTCATATTTCTAGGGAGACTACCTAATGAATATTAACTGACTACCAAATGCATATTGAAGCAAGGACATACAAATATCTGAGAGAGAAGATGACTGGTGAGAAGTGTCATATACTCTTATATTTCAGATATTTTCATAATATGGAGGTTGCAGGAGCTATTATGATAGAAATGACTTGGGGGAATTGTTATAGAAAATTAGTATCATGTGTGATGTATTAACTCAGGTAAACTATTACTAGATAAAGAAGAAAGTTGAGATTCCATTTTAGTAGATGAAAAAGCTTACATAATGGTATAATGTTGATCTATATGTGTATGCAATCTCAAAATCTAATATTCTGTAAATCTATGTGCTCTATGTTTTATGTAAAGTTAAAAATCAGAGAAGAGAAAAAAGAATGATTAGACAACAGGAAGAACCAATAACGACAACAACTTTATTGCTTGCTTAGGAAGTCTAGCATAATGAATGTAACAGAGAATCTCAAATGAAATAGAATTAGCTATACCTATATATGGTTACTATTAGTCCCAACATATTCAGAGAGATAGAGATAGAGATAGAGACAGAGATAGAGATAGAGAGATTACTGGCCTCATGCTTTCCACTGAATCTGCCTTGTCAATAGTCTCCTCTTTCAGAATTGTATGCCCTTTCTTTTTATTTTTAAATTACAAATTGAGAAAGAGAAAATGGGCATACCTCTCAAATTTTATAGATAGCATTATAGAGTAAGTTTAGATACCTGTACAGAGAAAGCTCATGGTCTGGGCTGAGAATAAGAACAAAGAATATGCTACAGCCGAAACCGGTTTGGCTCAGTGGATAGAGCGTCGGCCTACGGACTGAAAGGTCCCGGGTTCGATTCCGGTCAAGGGCATGTACCTGGGTGTGGGCACATCCCCAGTGGGAGATGTGCAGGAGGCAGCTGATCGATGTTTCTCCCTCATCGATGTTTCTAACTCTCTATCTCTCTCCCTTCCTCTCTGTAAAAAACCAATAAAATATATTAAAAAAAAAAAGAATATGCTACAGATGCCCTGCCCCAGAAAATATCATCAGGGAGGGAGGGCCCTGCCTGTCTGAGTGTGTGCATGTATGTTTGCACATGCATGTAGGGAAGATGAGTGCATAGGTGATTTAAGAAAAAAAGGCATAAGGAGAGACATGGAATTATGCTTCAGTGTCTTGAGCCAAAATAGCCTGAATGTGGATATATGTGCATTATTTGAAGATATGGTGTGAAAGAAGCAAAAAAATAAAAATGTTTAATAGTTACTAATGGAACTAAATAGCATTAATTAAAGCAGTATTAAAGAAAACTCAGTGTGGAAACAGAAGGGAATTTATAATATGACTTTATATTGTAGTTCACCTGATGTTGATATAAATTTTATGTTTTTAGTGCAATTATAGTTCATTCATGATGGTCTGTCTTTGGGTACTAAAACAAAGAGTTAATAATTATATGGACTTATTAAAGGACAGAAAAAATTCTAAGATTTGTTTATACCAACCAATATAATCCTTTACCACAATCCTACATAATGTAAACTCAGAGTTCAAGTACCTAAAGCAACAAGAGATTAGATTAGTATGTAGCCTAAGTTGAAAAGCTGCATAGTGGCAGGAGCAGCAGTTCAACACAGGATGGGTCTTTTGGGTTCCATGCTCTTAATTACCACACTTTACTGTAATGTCCAGCACTGTTTCTGTTCCTCACCAGCTCCACTGCTGATAAAATACTGGATTCATATATTTTGTCAAAGATTTCTCTTAGTGCTCAAAGCTAAATATCATAAAGACACAAAAATTACAAGATAAACCTTGGGGAGAAAGCTTTCTGTCAATTATCTACACTAATAAAAGACTAACATGCAAATTGACTGTGCCTTCGCTATGCCTTAAGCCACACTCACCAGTCAATCAGAATGACTATATGCAAATTAACCAACCAAGATGGCGGCCGGGAGCCACAGAGCTGGAGCAAGCAGGAGGCTTGATTGCCCCAATGATGGAAGAAACCAAGCTTCCCACTGGCTGCATCGGGCTCTGAGCTACACTCAAAGCAACAAAGTTTCAATTACAGAAGGTAAATAAACCCCAGATACCTGCTTTCAGCCGGCTGTGGCCACAGAGCTGGAGTGAGCAGTAGGCTTCCCTCCTGCCCACCCTGGCCGGCTCTGAGCTCCTCTCAAGGCTACGAAGTTTCAATTATAGAAGGTAAATAAATCCCAGAATAAAAAAAGAAAAAGGAGAGGCTGGAAGCTTCCGTCACTGGGGGGGCTTGGCCAGCCTGAAAATGGCTCTCCGCCCCTCACCCAGAACGGCCAGTTACCCCAGCAGGTCTCCCCACCCTGAAGGGGCTGTGACCAGCGTGCAAATGGCCCTGAGCCCCTCATTGGGCTCCCCCCTGGTGATCAGTGTGCTCTCACATGGGGGAGCTATGCTCAGCCACAAGCCAGGCTGATGGCTGCCAGCACAGCGGTGGTGGCGGAAGCCTCTGCCGCCTGCTCAGCAACACTAAGGATGTCTGACTGCAGCTTAGGCCTGCTCCCCGCTGGCAAGTGGACATCCCCTGAGAGCTGCCAGGCTGCTAGAGGGATGTCTGACTGCCAGCTTGGGCCCGATCCCCCAGGGAACGGGTATAAGTCAGGAGGTGGACATCCTCTGAAGGGTCCCAGACTGCAAGAGGGCATAGGCTGGGCTGAGCGACCCCCCTGAGTGTACAAATTTTTGTGCACCAGGCCTCTAGTCTATACTAATAAAAGGGTAATATGCTAATTAGACTGAGAGACCTTACAGATGACCTTCCGGACCTCCTTCTAGACAAAGTCATGGCTGGGAGGGCAGAGGCAAGCCTCCAAGGCTGGGAGGGCCCACCACAGAGCCCCAACAGGGTGGGCAGGGCCTCCCTCTGGGCAGCATTGATCACAGAGCCCTGGCAGGGTGGGCAGGGTGGGCAGGGCCTCCCTGAGGGCTAAAATTGATCCCAGAGCCCAGGCCTGGTGGGCAGGGCCTCCCTGTGGGTGGGGATTTATGGCGGAGCCCAGGCCTGGTGGGAAACACCTGCCTCTGCTCTGCCATTGATCGCAGAGCCCAGGCCTGGTGGGCAGGGCCTCTTTGTGGGCTTGGATTAATGACAGAGCCCAGGCCAGGTGGGAAATGCCTACCTCTGCTCTGCCATTGATCCCAGAGCCCCAGCAGGGTGGCCAGCGCCTCCATCTGTGCATCATTGATCACAGTATCCTGGCAGGGTGGGCGGGCAGGCAGGGAGTTGGAGGTGAGCAGGACAGCAGGCAGGCAGAGTGGTTAGGGGAAATTAGGCAGGAAGCAGGTGAGCAGTTAGGAGCCAACAGTCCTGGATTGCGAGAGGGATGTCCGACTGATGGTCTAGGCCCAATCCCTGATCAGCAGTCAGACATACACCGAGGGGGTCCCAGATTGGAGAGGGTGCAGGCTGGGCTGAGGGAACCCCACCCCCCATGCGCAAATTTTGTGCACCGGACCACTAGTCATTAAGCATATTACCTTCCAGTTTTTCATAAAATCCTAATGAAAGTTAGCTTTAACAAAGTTAGCTTAAATCATTATATAATAGTGTGGTGAAGGCCTGGGGTGGGGGCAGGTAAGGGCTAGAAGGGGTCAATGGGGAGAATCTTTGAACAATAAAGATAATTTTAAAAAATCATTATACAGCACACATACACACTCACATACACATACCATTTTAAATAACATAAAATCCAATTAATATAAAATTCATCATTTTTACCATTTTAAAGTTGTATAAATCAGTTTTTGGTACACCCACAATGTTTGTAACCATCATCACTATCTATTTTATCCGACTAAAAGGAAACTACATACCCATTTAAGAAGTCACTCCATCTTCCCTCCTCCCTCCATTCCCTGACAGCTACCAATCTTCTTTCTGCCTCTATGTATTTACCTATTTTGATTGTTCATGTAGATTGATACCATAAGGGATCTTTTGTGTCAAGCTCCTTTCACTTGGCATATGGTTTCTAGGTTCATACACATTTTAAGATGTATCAAAGTACTTCACGCCTTTTTATCACTGACTAATATTTTATCACATGGGTATACCATTTTTGTTTATCTATTTACCATTGGATAGGCCTTCGGTTGTTCTCCTCTTGGCTATTATAAATAGTGCTACTATAAATATTTGTGTTCCAAGTTTTGAATGAACATATGTTTTTAATTGTTTGGAGTATATAACTAGGAGTGATATTTTAAAAGAGTGTGGTAATTCTATGTTTAGCTTTCTGAAAAACTGCCCATTTTCTACAGTGACCTTATCATTTTATATCCCTTCTAACAATATATAAGGGTATTGACTTTTTCACATATTCACAAACACTTGTTACTTTTCCAGTTTTTTATTATATTCATCCTAAAGGGAAGGAGTTGTTATCACATTGTGGTATTGATTTTCATTTCACTAATGACTAATGGCATTGAGTAACTTTTCATGTGCTTGTTGGTCATGTATATCCTTTTTGAAGAAACATCTTTTTAAGTCCCTTATCTTTTTTTAATTGTTTAGTTTTGTCATTGTTGAGTTGTAAAAGTTTCATACATATTCTAGACTCATATCCTATATACACTGCAAATATTTTATCTCATTCTATAGATTGTATTTTTACTTTTTTGATCATGCCCTTTGATATGTTTTAAAAATTTTAAGAAGTCCAACTTATCTATTTTTTCTTTTGTTGTTTGTGGTTTTGATGTCAAATCAAGTAATTCATTACAAGACCCAAGGCAAGACTATGCTGTTTTTCCCCTAAGCATTTCAGAGTTTTAGCTTTTTTATTAAAGTCTTTATTTACTTATTTATTTTGATTTTTGTCTGTATTGATTAAGGTATTACAAACGTGTTCTTATCCCCTCATTGCCCCCTCCCCCCCACACACACACTCATGCTCTCACTCCTCTGGTGTCTGGGTCCATTGGTTAGGCTTATATGCATGCACACATGTCCTTTGGTTGATCTCTCCCTTTCCCCAACCCGCCCCTGCCTTCCCTCTGAGGTTTGATGGTCTGATCAATGTTTTTCTGTCTCTGGATCTGCTTATGTTCATTAGTTTATGTTATTCATTACATTCCACAAATGAGTGTGATCATGTGATATTTATCTTTCTATGACTGGCTTATTTCGCTTAGCACAATGCTCTCCAGTTCCACCCATACTGTTGCAAATGGTAAGAATTTCTTTTTTTTTTTTTACAGCAGCATAGTATTCCATTGTGTAGATATACCACAGTTTTTTAATCCACTCATCTGCTGATGAGCATTTAGGCTGTTTCCAAATCTTAGCTATGGTAAATTTTGCCGCTATGAACATAGGGGTGCATATATCCTTTCTGATTGGTGTTTCTGGTTTCTTGGGATATATTCCTAGAAGTGGGATTACTGGGCCAAATGAAAGTTCCATTTTTAGTTTTTGAGGAAAGTCCATACTGTTCTCCACAGTGGCTGCACCAGTCTGCATTCCCACCAGCAGTGCACAAGGGTTTCTTTTTCTATGCATCTTCATCAGCACTTGTCATTTGTTGATTTCTTGATGATAGCCACTCTGACAGGTGTGAGATGGTACCTCATTGTTGTTTTGATTTGCATCTCTCAGATGATTAGCCCATTTGTTTATTTTCTCTTTAGTTTCCAATAATGCCCTAGGAGCTGTATTGGAGAAGATACTGCTTCGGCATATGTATGAGATTTTCCTGCCTGTGGATTCCTCTAATATTTTTTATGGTTTCCCATCTTATGTTTAAGTCCTTTATCCATTTTGAGTTTGTTTTTTGTATGGCATTAGTTGGTGGTCTAGTTTCATTTTTTTTAAATGTATCTGTCCAATTTTCCCAATACCATTTATTGAAGAGACTATCTTGACTCTATTGTATGCTCTTCCCTCCTTTTTATTTATTTTTAATCTTCACCTGAGGACATGTTGTTATTGATTTTAAAAGAGAGAGAGGAAGAAAGAGAGGGGAGAGTTGGAAGAAAGGAGAAAGAGAGAGAGAAAAAAACATCAATATGAGAGACAAACATCTATCGGTTGTCTCCAAGATATGCCCAGATCAGGGATGGAACCTACAACCTGGATATGTGCTCTGATTAGGAATTGAACCCATCACCTTTTGGTTCATGGGAGGATGCTTCAACCAATGGAGACACACTGGCCAGGGCAAGTCTTTGATCTATTATGAAATATTCTTTAAAATATTTTGTGTGTTGTAGAAGCCCAACTTCTTTCTTTTACATGAGGATATTCCAGTGTTCAGCCCAACTAGTTG
>NW_006287918.1:116491-127662 GCF_000327345.1 Myotis davidii | reverse complement strand
TCCCTATTGAATGGCCTTGGTCTTGTCCAACATTAATTAGCCATACATGTATGGGTTCATTTCTGGATTGTCAATTACATTTCTTTAGTCTATATGTCTATTTTTATGCAATACTGCACTCTTTCAATTTCTATAGGTTGGTAGCAATTTACCAACAATAAACAAACGTGAGTTCTCCAATTCTGTTGCTCAAGATTATTTTAGCTATTCAGGGTCCCTTGCATTTTCTTTTTTTTTTATTTTTATCCACTGAGCCAAACCGGTTTCGGCCCCTTGCATTTTCTTATGAATTTTAGGATCAGCATTTCAATTTCTGCAAAGAAGTATTGCAATAAATCTGTAAGTACCTTGGGGAACACTACCATATTAACAGTATTATTTTCCAATCTGTTAATCAGAATATCTTTCAATTTATTTAGATGCTCTCTAATTTCTTTCAACAATGTTTTATAGTTTTAGATGTACATTTCCTAAACTTCTTCATTTAAATTGATTTCTAATTATTTTGGTTATTATGTGATATTGTTTTTAAATTTCTTATTTAGATTGTTTATTGCTAATGTATAGAAATACAGCTGATTTTGCACATGATCTGGTATCGTGCAACATTGAAACATTCATTTAATAGCAGCATAGTTGTATATGAGTTTGTGTGTGCTCTGCAAATTGAGATAGTTTTACCTCTTCTTTTCCAATGTCAATGCATCTTAATTCTTTTTATTGCCTCATTGCTCTGGCTAGAACTTTTATTACAGTGTTAAATAGAGTAGTAAAAGCCGGCATCCTTATCTTGTTCCTGATGTTTTGGGGGAAAGCTTTCAGTCACTTACATTACGTATATTCCCTTTACGTTTTTCATAAAATCCTTTATCATGTGACAAAGTTACCTTCAATTCTTATCATATATGGTATTTCTGTCATCCAAATGTGCTGAATTTTGTCACATACTTTTCCTGCATCCATTGAAATGATCATGTTTCTTTTTGTTATTTTATTAATGTGGTGTATTACAAGAGAGTGAGCTGCCTTCTCCCAGGCCTCTGCCATGCTTGGGAGTGAGGGATGATAACAAAGTAAACTAAAACACCATAACATTTTTATCAAAATTTTGAAGTTATCTTTTTCATTAAGCACTCTCCTCATTGTTGGTTTTTTTTGTTAACAGATGCCATAGTTCAGAAAACTTTGATTCTGGCAGTTTGTGGCAACTTACACATTGTATAGAAAAAAATAGCGCAAAGTTCCTTACTCTGCTAATTTGCTGATATCTCTCAAGTACATATGATTGATTAAACACGGTCTTTAAAACTACGCATTCTATATGTGGGCCTGTGCTTTTGGGGAAATAACACTGGTGAACATATATGCAGTCCCTTCATTTTGAATCTCTTAGTGTTAACTGAACCTCTCTAAAGCAAATACCCTATATTTGCATATGTGTGCTATTCTTTTCACTATTACTGGTTTCTTTTTTTAAAATATGTTTTTATTTACTTTAGTGAGGAAGGGAGAGGGAGAGATAAAAACATCAATGAGGAAAGAGAATAATTGATGGCTGCTTCCTGCATGCCCCACCCCCCCATTAGGGATCAAGCCTGCAAACCCAGTACCCTTCAATCCACAGGCCAACGCTCTATCCACTGAGCCAAGCTGGCTAGGGCTATTACTGGTTTCTATTCTAATTACTTTATGTTATTTAATTGTTTATGTACCTAAAATAATCTAGATAATCCATAAATCTTTATAAATAGCTCTGGGATATACACATTAATATACATATGAAAAATCATATAATTAAGCTCAACTCATTCAAGAGAGTGGTAAATGCTTGCTAATGACCTTGCATAAGGTAGCTCCTCAATTCTACTCAGACTATTCATCAAGTCAAATGAATTAAAAGCAAAACAAACCAAAAACAATTTCTGAGATATTTTAAACTAAAAATCATTATTTAAATCTCTATTTTGAAGGGCACAAGGGTTAAGTACACTGTTAATAATATTTGTAGATACCTTTGAGTTATATATTGATGCACATAATCCTTTTCCAAATTTTTGTGCTGTTTATCAAATAGGGCTACATCCATTCCCTCAAAGAGTGCTGAAGTTTAAAAAAGTCCAAAGTATTTCTACAAGAGGTGAAAATTTTTCATAATTCATAAATAAGTTTCTTCAACTGTGTGCTTGTTAGTCACAGTGGGTATCTAGAATGATTACACTAGCACCGCATATCCTCTGGGTTTATCTAACACTAATTACACAAGTGACCTTCTAGCTCACAAAGTCAAATTGCTACATTAACACTGGTATTTCCTTTGATATGCTTGCCAGATTTGGAAATGAACAGTGCTATAAATCATACATAAGTGTGCTATGCACATACCATTTTCCAGTGGCAGAGTAAGAACAATTTTATAACATATTTGTAAAGTTAACTAATAAAAGCATTAACTTTGGCTGGCTGGAGTGGCTCAGTGGTAAAGTGTTAACCTATGAACCAGGAGGTCACAGTTCGATTCTGGGTCAGGGTACATGCCTTGGTTGTAGGCTCGATCCCCCGTGTGGGGCATGCAGGACGCAGCCAATCAATGATTCTCTCGCCTCACTGATGTTTCTATCTCTCTCTCCCTCTTCCTTCCTCTCTGAAATCAATAAAAATATATTTTTTAAAAAAGCATTAACCTCAACGTTCAAAAGGTGAGACAAAGCCTACTGAAAGAAAATCAAAACATTTGAAAACATCTCTCCTTCCAAAAAAACAGCTTTTTAGAGTTTACACCAGAAATAAACTTAAATAGTAGTACTCTAACTATGAAAATTGTTGACTCCTAAATATGCAGAACTTAATAAAAGAACTAACCCTATGAAGGCATTGACTTCTGTACAGAAACTGAGACTATAAGTTGTTGGGAAACTCCTTTTCTTGGCAATCGCAGCTCTAAGCTTGTGTCAATTTTAGTGCCAACAGACAGCTGACGTGGGACATTTTGCTGAAAGAACAAAAGATATATTCTTTGCTTGGAATGAGTCTCCTATTTTGCTCTAATTGTAAGGTAATGATTAAATATATCTAACCCATTTAAGTCAGAATAGCTGAAGAAAGTCACAGGAAATTGCATTTCAAAGCATATATGGAGGATGGGGATGATGAGGTGGGTGAGGATTTTAGTCATTGTGACATTCAAAAAGAGACAACAGCTCCCAATGGAATTCTAAGATGTGATGGTTCAAACATTAATGCAAGTCATTTTGAAGTTAAAGTCTTCATTAAAACCTTGGAGTTTATAATCTGAACTTGTGCTTCTTACTGCCCTATTAACCAAAAAGTGCCAGCAGACAGATTTTTTTAAAAAATTGTATATATTGATTTGAGAGAGAGAGAGAGAGAGAGAGAGAGAGAGAGAGGAATAAACACTGATTTGTTGTCCCACTGATTTATGCATTCATTGTTCATTGTTTGATTCTTTTATGTGCTCTGACCCGGAACTGAACCTGCAAATTTGGCATATCTGGATGATGTTATAACTAACTGAGCTTCCTGGCCAGGGCCCAGACAGAATTTTGTTTTAATTAAAATTTTTAAAGCTATAAACTGGACACCCCAAATGTTACTGTTAGGTAGGAAGTTAGACATGAGAAGCTGGGGTGGGCTCGCTCTATGTCCTGAACAGGGGTGGGACCAACATTGCCTCCAGAATGCCTTGCTATGGGCAGCCCAGCAGTCAGCAGATCACCAGTGGGCAAGTTCAGAGTCAGTAGGTTCTTGTTGGTGCCAACTCAGAGAAAAAGGACATGACCTCAAGGCCAATGGGACCTCACTAGGGCTCTGGACTAATTATAATAACATTTGCGTTTCGGTTTTGACCCCACCCCTTGTGGGTTTTTCTGTATGCATTATGTGTAAGAGCATGCCCAGAAGAATGATAGTTTTTGACAGTCATCCCTGAATGCAAATGAAAGACTTCACCCAGAAAATCCTTCTTTTAATCCCAGGAGTTGGGGGGCCATGCTCTCTCTCACACATGCTCTACCTACAAGGAGCACACCCATGCCATTCTCTTTGCCTTTCTCTTCCCTCACAGGCACATATCCCCCAAACTCTAAGGGACCCCCTGAGACTTGCAACCACGGAAGAAATGGGCAGCTGCAGTTTGTCCCAGGCTCAGCCCTGAACCTGTCTCCAAGGTCCTTTTTCCTCTGACTTCCCAGTGAGCTAAAGCTGCACGGCCATTGTCTTTCAACTGTTCCATTCCTCCTTTGGAGTGTATCTTCAATAAACCCCATTTTGCTTTACTTTTATTTTCATTGACCTTAAAATCTTTTCTATGTTGATGAAAAGAACCAAGGTCCCAGGTAGTAACCACAATTGTTAATATTACCATCAAGTATGTGCAATTACATCATATAGATATGCTCCAAATATTAAGACAGAACACCCCTTTTTTATTACAATAGAACTAACTCTATTACCATCATCAATTAGGGAATCACTCCATTAATCTATAAAAGAAAACTGAAAAGGTAGGGACGTGAAAGAGAATAAAAGTGGGGGTATTCATGTTGAAAGCATTTTTAAATGGAATCTCCAGGCCTAACATTTTGTAAGAGGATAGATCAGAGTAGAATGAAATAGTTCTGGGGCTAGAATAGTATGTACCTTCTGTATCTTGGAAAAATATATGAGCATGGAGACTGACACCTGCTTTTTGTGTCAAGATTTATACCAACTGAAGACCAAGCAAGCACAGCACCTGCCAGTAAAACAGACATTGAGCACAGCATAGAGACTGTAAAGGTGGAAAGAATCTGAAAGTGGGAAAGAAAGACGGTGGACTGGCTAGGAACGTTAGGATTTGAAGAATAACACTGGTGGGTTCTTTTCTTTTTGTGTGTGTGTGTTAATCCTCACCTGAGGATATTTTTTCCATTGCTTTTCAGAAAGAATGGAAGGAAGGGAGGGAGAGATTAGAGAGAGAGAGAGAGAGAGAGAGAGAGAGAGAGAGAGAGGGAGAGAGAGAGGTGAGATAGACACATCAATTTACTGGTTGCTTCCTATATGGGCCCAGACTTTAGGCATGGAACGAACCTGCAACCCAGGTACATGGCCTTGACCAGGGGTTGAATTCTTGATCCTTTGGTACTTGGGCTGATGCTCTGACCACTGAAAAACAATGGCCAGGGCTCTCTTCTTAAAAAAATCTACCATATAGATCAAACTGAGTGACATGAATGTCCAATAGGCATAGCCAGAAAAAAGGGAGAGAGGAAGGAAGGGATGGAGGGAGGAACAAAGAAATGAAAAAGCAAAAAAGGAATGCAAAAAGGGAGGGAGGGAGGGAGGGCAAAATAATAGGAAAGAGGAATTGAGGAAGTGCCTAATGGGCAGACCTAAACTTATGTCAGCATTGTCTTGAATCTGCCTGAAGAACAGGGCAGACCTTTGCCCCAAGATGTCCCTTCATCAACAGTGTAACTGGAACCATACCCAACTCACATCTCACATCCATGGGCAGAAGAAAAGCTCTTCTTACAGTACTGAAGATGACTTTCTGCCCAGTAGCTCTTGGCCGTCCACCCAGCGGCAGAAGGCAACCTCAGACCAATGTTACCCAAGCACAGTAACTCCTATCTTCTATCCAGCAGCAAATAATGACTCAGGCCAGGCACTGCCAATTCTCCAGTCAATGGCAGAAGGTAATTCTTTCTCGCATTTTCTGAACCTGCACCCAGTAACAGAATACCACTCAACCCCACAGCTCCTGGTCCTCTAAAAAGTGTCAGAAGCTGCCCATGTAAGTGCTTCCTTCTTCAGTACTACTGGGAAAGATGGACAGGAAAGACCATTGCCACTGGGTGGCCAGGGTCAAGGTCAGGGAAAACACTCTCTGTCATGCAGTTCTGGCATGTATCACCATTGACCTAAGGAGACTGAGAACAAGAAAAGTGCCTTCTTTCCCACTGACTAAACCAGCAGAAATCTCACCTGAACTCAAGTGAAATCTATACTAATAAAAGGGTAATATGCTAATTAGACCAGATAGACTGGACATCTTCCGATGTCCTTCCAGACAAAGCCACGATGGTGGGGTCCGAGGCAGAGGCAGTTAGGGGCAATCAGGCAGGCAGGCAGAGTGGTTAGGGGTGATCAGGCCAGCAGTGGAGAGCAGTTAGGGACAATCAGGCTGGCAGGGGAGAGCAGTTAGGAGCAATCAGGCCAGCAGGCAGAGCGGTTAGGAGCAATCAGGCCAGGAGGGGAGAGCGGTTAGGGGCAATCAGGCTATCAGGCAGAGCAATTAGGAGCATCAGGCAGGCAGGTAGAGGGGTTAGGGGTGATCAGGCAGGCAGGCAGGTGACTGGTTAGGAGCTAGTGTTCCCAGATTGTAAGAGGGATGTCCAACTGTCAGCAATCAGACATCCCCCAAGGGGTCCCGGATTGGAGAGGGTGCAGGCCAGTCTGAGGGACTCCCCTCCCCCATGCATGAATTTCATGCACTGGGCCTCTAGTGGGATAATAGCAGCATTATAGGGCTTAGTAAACTATATTATCATTGGAACTATAGTCCACAAATTAGGCCAAAACTAATACATTAAATTTAAACAAAGTAATTGTCTGCTAAAAATCAAACATTTAAAAAGAACCAAGAGTCTCTGCATAATAGGTGAAATGTCTAGAATACTTGAAAAATCACTTATCATACCAAGAATCAGGAAAATCACATTAATGACAAATTACAATTAAGTAATGACAACATTAAGATGAATTTGATATTGGAATTATCTAACTCAGACTTTAAAATGACTATCACACCTGCATATAAATTCCGTAACTCTGATTTTAACAAAATAACACATGTACATGGTTAGAAAATGCCATGTTCAAGAAGGTACCCAGTGGAAGGGCTGTGCCTAACCATTGTTGTCACTATTGTCCCAGCGGAAGCTGCTGTTAATGTTTCCAAAACCATGTGTATTTTACCAGTTAAAAAAATAAAATAAAAATAAAATGTTGATCACAAGCGTGATTTAGAAATCAATCATATATTCTTCTGAAACAAATGGAAAAAAAACCACAAAACACGAAACCCAGAAACTCTCAACAAAGAAATAGTTTCTTCTTTTAAAATAATAAATAGATAATTACAGAATTTAAAAATACTGCATAATACAATCACCAAAATAAAAAACTTGTTGGATGGGTTCTATTGCAGAGTATAGATGATAGAAGAATCACTGAACTTTATAACAGGTCAACATAAATTACTTAATCTGAGCAATAGAAAGAAAATATAATGCCAATACAATAAATGGAGCCTTGAGTCCTGTGGAACATAAGAACTAACAGTTAGACATTGGGATTCCAGAAAGAGATGAGACAAAACTTGAGACTGAAGAAAGTATTTGAAGAAATAATAGCTTTAAAAACTCCCAAGTTTGCGGAAGACATAAATCTACAGATTTAGAAATATGATATTAAATAGAAAAATCCAGAAATAAAGGGTTGTTTTTTTTGCTGATTTTGATGGTTGTATTAAGATTCATATTTTTATTATGCTATTTCATTTTATTTTATAACAATAAAATAGATACAGCTCCTGCTAAAATTCAATGTCTCATAGAGTGTTTGTTTTCATTTTTTAAATTAAATTTATTGGGGTGACATTGGTTAATAAAATTATATAGGTTTCAAGTGTACAATTATATGATACATCATCTGTATATTGCATTGTGTATCCAACACCCAAAGTAATTTTTTCTTCTGTCACCATATATTTGACCCCCTTTACTCTTTACTGCTCCCCAATCCCTTTCCCTCTGGTAACAACCATACTGCTATCTTTGTCTATGGGCTTTAGTTTATCTGCTTTTCTTGTTTGTTCATTTGTTTCAGTTTTATTTTTCACATATGAGTGAAATCATGTGGTTCTTGCCTTTTTCTGTCTGACTTATTCCGCTTGGCATGGTATTCTCAACATTCATTCATTATTTTTTACAAATAGCAGCATTTCAACTTTTTTATGGCTGAGTAGTATTACATTAAACATTGTTTTAAACTGTGCACTGTTTGGAGTACTGGGACAAAATCTTGTGACTAACACTATGTCACAAAGCCACCTAATTCACCTCACCGCATTTCATCCTGTAAGCATTGTAGCATCCTAAGAAGGGTCATTACAATAACAATAATATTTCATTATAAGCACACATTTTAATGTAATATTAAAAATTAGAAAAATAAGCACAATTTTATGTCTTTTCTCAGAAAGGAAATCAAACCTGCAGCTTATAACTATGTGCTAAACTGTTTATTCATTTCCTTTTCGTTGACTCTATGGAGAAGCGCTGTTGAATGTTTTGAAATTGTTGCTATAGACTGATGTTTAAATTGAAATTATATTTGATATTGTAGAACAAGTATAACTCCTTGTAGAATAATGTTTTAGAATACTCCCTACTAAAATAATTTTGAAGAACTAGTAAATGTTCCTGAAAATGTTTGAAGTTTTATGCACTTTAGCAAAAACTTTCAAATTGAGTGTATCTACAGCTGGAAAGATATTATATAAGAGAAGAGAGCTTTGAACAGAAAGCCAATCTCTATCATTTTAATCAGATGTTCTTTTTTTAAAAAAAAAATTAAATTTATCGAGGTGACATTGGCTAATATAATTATATAGGTTTCAAGTGTGCAATTATATGATAACATCATCTGTATATTGCATTATATGCACACCACTCGAAGTCAAATCATAAAATAGTACGATGGTTACCAGAAGAAAAGAGGGAGGGATAGTAAATGGTAAAGGGGGACAAACATAGAGTGATAGATTAGTTAGAGATTCTCTCTCTTCAACTTGGAATATAAGATGTTTTAAGTTTCCTTTTCTTCATCACCTAATGCGTTTATAATAATTTCTTCCTTTGAAAGATGTGTTCTCTTCCCCCATTCTACCCCTCCATCAAGATCACAGTCTTCGGTTTTCTTACTTTATCTTTGGATGGGAAAATATATATACTAATTATTCTTTATAATTTCTGTCTTGTCCTACACCCTAGTCATATAAGCAGCCAACCAATCTTAAAATGCCTGTCATTCCTCCATTCTCCTTGATAACAGATCACATCCATATAATTCCATGATGCACTTTCTCCATTCTTTGCTTTTTCTTCTCCTCTCAATAACACCTCGAGTATCATTCCTTATCCACTACGCCTTCCTATCACAAATCAGAACTAACATTCACATTATCTTTTCTGTTGTCTCTTTCGTTTTTTTAAAATTGATTTTAGAGAGAGGAAAAGAGAGAGAGACTGACAGATATGTATAGAGAAACATGTATTTATTGTTCCAAGTATATATGTGCATTCATTGGTTCATACTTGCATATGCCCTGACAGCCAGTAATAAACCTGTGACATATCGGGATGATGCTTTAAAAATTGAGATATCCAGTCAGGGCCAAGTTTTCTATTGTCTCTTTAATCAACAAAATTATACGTCATCTATGAGGTAGTAGCTGGCATAAAGCTTTCACTTTGTCTTTCTGTTTCAAATATTATTCTCTTCATTATATCTTCCTGATAATAAAACATAATAATTATGGTTTGGCAAATAATTTTATTATTTTAGCATTTTAAGTTCTTTATTTGCATACTATTTTGTTCTATGTTAATGTCCAATTAAAAAAACTATCTAAATTTGTAAGCTTGATGTTTCTATTAAAAATCTCTCCCTTTGGACATGACAGTATACATTTTAAAGGAATTCACACTCTCCTACACTATACCATTTACTTCTTTTAACTCCTAACTGATAGATTATATATCCAGATTTAACCTATTTTTAAGTTGCAAAGCCAAGTCACAATATATTAAATAATAAGAAAAAATAAATTTAAAAGTGATGGACCTATTTTACTTCTCCTAATTTGATAATTTGCTGGTAAAGTACAAAATACTAAACCATTTATTTCAGGTAAAAGAGGTTTTATAGAATCTCAGTTTATAATTAAGCAACACTTTGTTTTAAATCAGTAATAGTAATGTTATTTTAAAAACCTAGTGGTTATAATATTTTACATTTTATACATTTTAGATTTATATTTTATACATTTTTCATTGATTTTATCTAAACTAATTTTTCTAATAAATGATTCATCATCATTTTATATAAATATCATTTGGTAATTCAAGATGTTTGCAATATTATCATGTCTAAAAATACTTTTATATCTGTTCAAATGCATTTGTTTGGCTTATTTTGCTGTATACAAAGTGAATAATCAGACATGTAGCAGTTTTATATAACAAATATTTTTAAACACAATAATATATGTCATGCATATTCCATTTAGCAGACCATTTCTAAGCTCATTTTGTTTTACGGGTTTTTATTAGAACATTAACAGTTTGCTTAGATCAAAAGCAGCATTAAAGCTCTGAACCATTTTTATGATCATGCAAAAATTAATGAGCATTTCCTATTTATAGAGGTTGCCATTTGATTAGAATCTAACAATTCTATGATCTGATCCAAGCCAGAAATAAAGTAAAATAGTAGATGTTTCCAACTAAATCTAAAACTATACTCTAGATTGTTTGGTAAAAACTGTAATGAAATGGTTTTTATAAAACTTTGTATGCTGTTTTGCCTTAAATTGAAAGGCTGGGTCTCCTGATGTGGATTTCATGACTTCGCACAATGACGGTGAAGAAGTCTAAACCATAATGGACTTCCAATGCATCTGTGCTGCTCCATATACTAGTATATATACACTAGAGGCCCCTCAGCCTGGCATGCACCCTCTGGCAGTCCAGGAGCCCTCAGAGGATGTCCAACTGTCATGGAGGCGGTAGAGGCTCCCCCCACCACAACTGCTCTTGCCAGCCATGAGCCCGGCTTCTGGCTGAATGGTGCTCCCGCTGTGGGAGTGCACTGACCAACAGCAGGCAGCTCATGTGTTGATCACCTGTCCCCTGGAGGTCAGTGCGCATCATAGCAACCGGTCATTCCACTGTTCAGTCGATTTGCATATTAAGGTTTTGCTATATAGATGTGATTACATCACTTTACACAGTTAAAGAATATTGTGAGAATTGTGTCAGTGCGATTTCTTTTTCTAATTCTGAAAAAAAAATGTTTTTGGAAGATTCATATCACAATATGAGTGTGAT
>NW_006287918.1:107129-116173 GCF_000327345.1 Myotis davidii | reverse complement strand
AAGGAGTCCATGGCCATGAATATGTTGTTAGAGCTGGTTATGCTCTTGCATCTAAAGAACAAAATGGTACTTATAATACTGGTAAGTGGAGGATGCTATGCTGAAGTAGGAGGAAGACTGAAGAATCTCTCATGATGCCTGTAATAGGAAATAAGCCCTAGCTGGGTTGCTCAATTGGTTGGAGCATCTGCTGATACACCAGAAGGTTGTAGGTTCAATTCCTGGTCAGGGCACATACCTAGGTTGCTGGTTCAATCCCAGTCAGGGCTAATATGGGAGGCAACTGATTGATGTATTTCTCTCCCTCTATCCTCCCTCCCTTCCTTCCTCTCCATCTAATAACCAATAAGAACATATCTTTAGGTGAGGATTTAAAAAAAGAAATCAGTAAATAGTCATTAAAAGCATTTCCAAGACAATATTTCCAATTTCTTCAAAATCAATAAGAGTTACAAGTATTGAGTTTGTGAAAATGATTGTTTCACATATGTAGGTTTAGAAGTTATAGTAAAAGTATATGCATCAGAAAATATGTAATCAGAATCTAGCAGTAAATTAAAGAACTGTAAGAGATAAATAAAACACTTTATTTGAAAATACTAATTCTAATTCTATTGTTTTAATCATAGAAAGTATGTGAATAAAAGGAAAATATCATTATTAAGAAAATGAATACAATTAGTTTCAAATATCTCTTCAAATCTTTTAGGTCTATATTTTTGCCTGTCCTCTGGGATACAAAGTATATATCAGTGTGGTATAATTCCTAAAAATTTTAAAGTCTTGATAACACTCATGAGATAGGTGCTATCATAATTCCTACTGACATCACATTTTCTAACCCTTTTCTGTCTGAGCCAGATCTGATATCCGCCCCCTCCTCCCTGGCCCCTTTTTACAGCTTTATTGAGAGATAATTCACAAACCATATAACTGATTAGATGAAAGTGTACAATTCAATGTTTTTCAGTATGTTCAGAGTTGTGAAACTATTACCAGAATCTAATTTTAGAAATTTTTCATCAACCTCCAAAGAAAACCTGTACCCATTGGCAGTTACTCATTTCCCTGTCTGCCTCCCAACCCTAGGATTACACAGGCATGTGACACCCCCAAGGACCTTTGTGATCAACAGTCTCCTTCTCTTCCCAAGGCCTTCCCCTTGTTCACGCCTTAAAAAGACGCCGGTGGAACTCACCAAACTCTGCTCATTTGGGTTTGAAATGACCAATCCAGACTTAGCCCAGGGCCCCCAAAGCACTTCACCCCTAGACTCTAATAAAGAGATATGCCCAGGTTCTCTCTCTCTCTCTCTCTCTCTCTCTCTCTCTCTCTCTCTCTCTCCTTTTACCCTGCCTTGAGGTCCCCATGTGTCTATTAAGGCATATTTCATATTTTCTCCAGGACTTTTGAATAATAAACTCTTATTTCAATTTCCCTTGTGGACTTCTGTTGAAACACAGTTCTACATTTGGCACCCTGTACCTCACTTAGCCAAACTTGTGTTATGGTTTTTAACCCATCTATGTTTATGTGTTCATTCCATTTCCAAGGAAAAGCATGCCACCATTCTTCCAGTATTTCTATCCTAAAGAAGGTCTTTCTTTAAGGATAATTTCAAGTTTTTATGACTTTTTCTGGCCAAGTTTCATTTTACTTCTTCTTTTCTGACTTTTCTTTATGGTCACTGTTATACTGGCAGACACTCAAATAAATGTCTCCTTCATGATTCTGGCCTTGGGCTTTCTGCTACTTCCTAAAAAATTTTACAAATTTATTTTCCATTGGCATGACCTTGACTAACACTTATTCCTTTGGGTATCCTAAACATTTGCACAGTCCAAACCTTTATTCAATGTATCATTCTTATACATCCTAATAATTATTAGGCATCTTTATTTGTATGCTCCATAGTCTCTTCAAACTTAACAGTCATTTAATATCATATTTTTCACACATTAGCTATTGATTCTGTTGTTTCATAAATAATAAGCTAAGCTCACTAGTCTTTGTTGATGGCACAGATTTTTTTTTTGTATTTCTTTAATAATACCCTCCTATTTGATTTCCCTCTTTCTGATTTTTTTTCTTCTCCTCCATTAATATTCCATGATGCCATCAGGGTTATTGTTCTAAAATAAAAATTCAAAGATTTAACTCTCTAGCTTTAATGGCTCTAAGTTGCCTGCAGAATAAAGTTACAATTTACTTGCACATCACACATGATTTGTCATTATCTTGTCTTTTCCTGTATGTTCAAATTCATTTTTTGGTTTGCCTCTTTCCTAAATTCTCCTGGGTTGTAGTAATCAGAAACGGAAGTTCTCTAGGTTTTAGCAATGAAAAATTGAGTTAGCTGTTGTTTCTTATGCTTCCTTGCTTCATACAACTCCCCCCACACACACACACATATCTCTGCTTTTAATATCTCAGCATTCTTGATGTTTCTTTAAGAAATTAGCTACATAACATGAGCAGAGGCTACATATCATAGTAAAGAGATCAGGTGCTAAGTTAAGATTGTGCAGGTCATCTGCATTTACTAGTATTAGTTGTAAAACACTAGGTAAGTCACTTCAATTCTCTAGCACAGAGGGAGTAACTGGCCCACAGCAGGCCTGTGATGCCTCAGTCCCTTTGAAGCTGCATGTGGGAGTGGCTGAGCTCCACTGGACTTCCTTGAAAATCTTTCTCCTTAACCTTGCATACCGCATAGAAATCTCTAAGACATACGCCAGGGAGCGCACGTTTTGGGGCAAACTGCACGTTATTTAAACCATCATAACTACAGATCATAATGCACTTTAGGTGTTGTTTTTCAATAATTATAACATTTTTATTTGCAAAAACAATTAAACAATTAAAGTTCCTAGTACTTTTTTAATGTATAGTACTGCGAAAACCTTTTCCTCTATAAAGAGGGACCAAACAAAATTTATGTAAGTATCTAAATTCGCCCTTTTTTCCATGGGGGGCACAAACTCTGCAGGCTCTCGTAGGAAGTTTTTTCTTTCCACTCGCTGGCATACACATAGGTTCATGCTGCTTCATATCACCTGACAACCTTTTGGGTGGATCTTTACGAGGTGCTCTCCTTGCACCCCCAGGGGAAGGGCTGGACAGATTTGTCTCTGGTTCCCGAGTGCCTTCACTATTGTCATCCGTTATCCAGTCTCTCGCCACCCAATAGCAGAAACTGTTCATACTTCATTTTTGCTTGTGGATTGAGGACGTTGTACACTCTAAATGAATTGAAAAGTCCACAGTTTATGAGGTTTCGCACTACTTTTTCTGTCCATTTTATCGTTTTCCTTAGAATGGAACAACACAAAAGGAATTGATCCGCACAGTCAACACCTTTCATGTGGGCATTGCCTTTCTTCATTGATGTTTTCATTTTCAAATTTGGCGGTAAACCTCTACTGCCCCTAATAGTCCCACAGACTCTAGTTTTGTTCTGTAGCAGCAATTCAGCAGTAGAGGTAGCATTGTAATAATTATCCTGGTAAATATGGTGCCATATGCCAAGATAGGGTCCAAGGACTGAAGAACAGCTTCTTGCAATTTCCTTCCTTCAGCAGTGTATATCTTCATATTGCAGATATAGCCGGTGTCACTCTCGCACACCATCCGAACAAGTAAACCGTATTTTGTTATTTTCGCTGGGTTGTACGTGCGAAATTTGAAACGTCCTCTCCATGGAATCATTCCCTAGTCCAAAGACAACTGTTGCTTTGGTTTGTATATTGTTCGAAATTTATGCAGGAAATAATCCAGCACAGGTTGGATCTTGAAAAGTCTCCCCGAGCAACTGTCCATTTTGGCGTTATCACTGAAATGCCAGAATGTCCATATTTGCTCAAATCTATGGCGACTCATTGTCTGTGGAAATATAGGGGTACATATCAAAGGATCTGTTGACCAATAGTCTTTCAAGCTATTGTTTCTTGTTTAACCCATCAGAATAATTAGGCCAAGGAATTTCTTGATGTCCTTCTGTGTAACCAGAGACCACTTTAGTGTTCTAGATGGTGTTTTGCGTTTCATTGCAGTTTGATCATGATAGTTGGACAGCTCTTTGCACAACATCTCAAACAATTCATCGCCAAAAAAGAGATTGGTCACAGAAGGTACAGAGTCACACTGAGACAGAAATGTAGTGAGCCCAGCATGACCTTCAAACATCTGTAAGCGTGGAGGTGATGAGATCACTTCATTCGATGTGGACTGTGCCGCACCGGCACGGCCAAGGGTGTCTCTGTTGGGGGGGTGGGGGGGTGAAAGGATTAAGGAAAGACAGACAAGAGAATAATAGCTGGGTATTGGTGGGACGCTGCTCCCTGAAGAGGAGACAACGACAGCGCCCACAAGCCATGTCTTTATTTTATAGCAGATGCCACGAGGCAAAGTAGGGGCGTGATCACGTTGTTTACAGCATTCTCGTGAGTTTCAACCTCACTCAACTACATGCACCCAAACTCTATCACAAGGCACGTGGGGCTACGTGTTCGGACCATAGGTTCAATCTTACAACCACAGCTACGATTGTGCAGGGAGGGCCCTGCCCTCCAGCTGGGACTTGCACGTGGCAGTGAGAGGAACCTGTCCGTTCAAGTCTGAGGCCTGAACCTGGCCAAAACACTGTAACCGCGCCCCACAGTGGACAAGACAGTGTGTTTACATCTAAGATCCATAATAGATGGCGCATGAAAAAACGAGAAAACTCGTGAGCGGTCCTTAACAGATGGCGCATGAAACACGAGAAAACTCCTGAGCGGTACTTAAGGTGCTACAAACATGCCAATGCTATTTCCTATATGACAGGTCTTTAGGGAAAATATAATAGCATATTTCTGGTCAATCTTGAGTGAGTTTTGACAATTTATGGATTTATGTGGCATAGCTGTCAAGAGTAAAACTTACTCATGAAGAACTTTTATATCTATATGACAAATATATAACTAAGACTCAAAACTAATAAAACAAAATAAAAACTTGTTTTGAGAAAAATGCTCCAGAAGCACAGTGAAATTCTTGTGTGCGTGTTTCATAGTTACAGCTAAACCAAAAGAGTCCTAGTGTAGGAAAAAGGGGCAGATAGGGAACTGCATCTTTAGACTTGGCACCTTCAGAAAGGAATGCTTCATGTGTCTGCTTCTTGCTTGTAGCCTTTGAATCACTAGTAAGGTTTGTTTTGGGGAACGGTATAAGACCCTATGATTACAATGACAATCCGACACAGGTGTGCACATAGCTTGGTGACAACACTGGGAGTGTTTTGTTAAGCCTCGTGTCACAATTGATAACTCATACTTCAGCAAGAAAAGGGAGGATGAGGAAGAAGAGGAGAATTTGTTACAGGTTGTTTTACTGATGGGATGTGGAGGAAATCAACTTAGTCCCTGGAGAACTGACTAAATGGATAAACAGAAAACACAAAGCAGACAGAAAATTAGCAAAAAATACCATTTCCTGGATATAATTAGCTCAGTTAATGTCCTCCAAAGGAGAAAACTGGGACTTAGGAGGGTAGAAGTAAAACTGTTTTCTTCTGATTACTAGAAACCCTTTCCATGTTTCCTTGGCCACAGAGGAGACTTTATATTCAGGAGCCCAGTAATTCTCTCATGGCCTTGATTTCTGCAGTGTCTGCTTATGACTATTCAAATAGCTGGAGGTGGCTGCAAGGTAACAAGGCATCAAGCTGGGCGCTTCAAAGAGAAAGGTGAGGAGAGGACTGATTAATCCCAGCTAGCATTCTCTGAATAAACAGTCGGGTGGCATAGCCTTATCCCGGAATAGTCTGGATGAAAAATGACATGAGTTGATGGCCAATCTTCAAGTGAGTTCAAACTTCGATGAGCAGACTCCCTGGACATTAAGACTGCTAACTTGTTGTAATTAGTGAGTCAGAGTTGGGCAGACTATTTCCATAAAGTCCTGTTTTCTGTTCCAGGAGTTGTTTTTGTACATATCTGGGCTATGTTTCTTATAATTTGGGGAATGAAATGTGCACTTCCTTGCTGGCTGTATCCTAAGAAACATGTTCAGTTTTCACACCCACTGACACTCCTTGATGCCTTGCTCCTTTCCTCCATCTGCAAAAAAAGCAGCCTTGGAAGCCAGGACTAAGCTATCCTCTTGTCTCATATCTCTGACTTTTCTTCCACTTTTATGTCATGTCATTAGATTGGGCTCACAGGGAAAATCCAGTACACGCATCCCATTTCAAGGTTAGCTCAATGGTAGTTTTATTTTATCTGCAACCTTAATTCACTTTTCAAATGTAATGTACTATATCTATAGATTAGAACTTGATCATCTTTGGTGGGAAAATAATCAGAGGTGGTCTAGATGTCAGAGGTGATTTCTGTGTTCCCAGTTCTTGCTTTGCTTGTAGAAATGAATTCAAATAAGAGATAACAACAAATAGCAGCAAAAGCAGGTGAGAGTTTATTTGCAGAAAATGAATACACTCAGATATAGCTTAAGGAGGCAGCTCAGCCTGCCGAAGCCGAACCAAGTGCACCACTTATTTGGGAGCTCTAAAATGTATACCTCTAGGCAGGAATGTTCCTAGGTAAGAAATAAATCACCCCGTCCCTCATGTCTCAAAAAAAGAAAAAATCTCCTTAAAGATTCAAGGCCACCCTACCTGAATACTGTGCTGTGCTATCAGTTAGACCACATCCTGGTGGATGTTTTAAGTCTCCCCCTCCCTCATTCTTGGGTCTGCTGTTCTTGTTAGTTTTGGTTTGTCACATCTCTCACGTATCCCCTCCAGGCCCGAACTACCTATCCCAGCTCATGTCTATCAAGCTGCCTACTTTAACAGAATTATTTTTTTTCCTACCTCCTTAGGTATAATGGTAGAGCTAAGACTGAATCCTTTACATATTAGAAGGATTGGAGCAGCTGAACTCTGTGTCTAAAGGAGTAGTTGAAGGTTTCTTTGGTGAACTGAGTAGTAATGCATCTCTTACTCAACAGTCCAAATTATTCTTACATTCTGACACTGTATCTTCTGTATGAGTAAGACCAGAACTAATGTAAATATTTTCTAAATAAATACATAAGTGAAAACTTCCAAAATAGTCATATTTACATTTATAACATGGATTTTCTACCCTATGTTAGGATTTTATGAAATTTACTGCTTTATTATTGTGTATCAATAAGCAATAAAACAGATATATTTCCAAGATAATTAAACAACAAAGCACCTGTATATATTTTTGTGTAGCTTTGTTACTTTCTTAGAATGTGGGTATTGAAAAATGCTAAGTAAATTATTAAGCTGGAAATAATTAGAATGTAATGCATTAGTATACCGAAGGTATTGTAGGTGAACATTTTTATATTTTTTTATATTCATATTCCCCTGGTTAACATGTATTGATTCAGAAAAATAAAGGGCTGTAGATTACTGAACGCCATTTTATGTATGCCAAAGAACTATTGACATTTCCCATAAATTATTTTTTATGATTTTAAACTCTAATTTATGTGACATGAATTATTTTCTGCTTTTACATATGAAGAAACTAAAACTCACCCAAACATTTTGGTTCTAAACAAATCCAATCAGGTTGAGAACCAGGTCAAATTACAAAGTCTGTGCTCAGTCTACTTTATTGCATGGTTTCCAGTCTCTAAAGCAGCGGTTCTCAACCTATGGGTTGCAACCCCTTTGGGGGTCAAACGACCCTTTCACAGGGGTCACCTAAGACCATCGGAAAACACAAATATAATTACATATTGTTTTTGTGATTAATCACTATGCTTTAAATATGTTCAATTTGTAACAATGAAATTGGGGGTCACCACAACATGAGGAACTGTATTAAAGGGTCGTGGCATTAGGAAGGTTGAGAACCACTGCTCTAAAGAATCTCTGTTACTATTGAAACATTTCTGTATATGAAATAAAGCATGTGAGCATGCTTGTCTTTTAGAATGTGAAATGAACCTAGAGTGATTTTTGTGTTGAAGATATTTAATGCAATAGAGAGTAGGGGTAATTCGGTGATCCATCAATACCTTACCACTCTCTTAACTATCATTTTTTGCGAAAGTTTTGAAAAATAGTAGCCTCAGAGTAGGAAAACTAACCAAAAATATATACATAAATGTGTGTTTTATTCCAAATATAGATATGTAAATATTGGAATGCCTTGCAAAAGTGTTATTCCAGACTTGTAGTGTTAAATGTTGCAGTTCCTATTAGTTTTGATTTGTCACATCTCTCACATATCCCCTTCAGGCTTCAACTACCTCTCCTAGCTCATGTCTATCAAGCTGTCTATATAGGTTTTACTGGAGACAGTGCAAGCAGAAAAGCAGCAGGACTCATGCTCACCCACAAACTCTTATTACTGCATATTATAACATGGGCATAGCTGTTCCATATGGATGTCCAAGGTTCTAGGAGGTGGGGGCCTCCCACTTGAGACTGAAGAGCACACCAAGAGAAGAAAGGGCCTCACTCAAACACTATGTTTTAGGTAGAGGTTAGCCTACAAGGGAACTAACACCAAGATTCTATGTGATTCAAAAAATGTGGATCAAGTGCTTTTAGTAACTCAATAGCGAGTTTTACATATTGAGGGTTTAGTTTTATAAATGGAGGATGCTGGGATCTAACTTGCATGTCTGGAATGCTATCATGGTTCTAAAGCTTTGCTGTCTCTCAGCAGGCTGGTTTAACCATACCCAACTGGGTTTCCCTTGCTAATGCAGAAAATGAACCCCTGGACAAATAAGATCTATAAATCTTCAAAAAAAAAGTTTGTTGTAAATATGCATATTTATAATTTACATATGTAAAGTTAAATATGCATATTTGAGTTAATGTCTGTCAGTAAAAAGTACTTCTTAATTATCTAAATTGTTTCTTCTTTTTATATTATAACTAGAGGCCCGGTGCACAAAAATTTGTGCACTCGCGGGGAAGGGGGTCCCTCAGCCCAGCCTGTGCCCTCTCTCAGTCTGGGACCCCATGGGAGATAATGACCTGCTGGCTTAGGCCTGCTCCCCAGCGGCAC
>NW_006287918.1:86511-106453 GCF_000327345.1 Myotis davidii | reverse complement strand
GGGCGGGGAACGTTGGAGTCCTCCGTCACTGAAGCAAGCAAGCCTCATGTTAGTTTCAAGCCGCCTGGCTGTTGGGCGCCATCTTGGCTAGCAGTTAATTTGCATATCGCCCTGATTAGCCAATGGGAAGGGTAGCGGTCGTATGCCAATTACCATGTTTCTCTTTTATTAGATAGGATTAGTACAAGAATGAATCAATTTTTCCTACTCTCTTTCTAAAAACAATCTAATCGTTTCATTATTTTATTAGTAAATGAAAAAATTAAATAAAAATCTAGTTGCTATCCTATCTATGCTTGTGTTATTTTTATGATGAATGTATCAATGTCATTAATTTTAACATGTTCACTTTGGCACTAAAAAGGGATAATATAAACTTAGAGACTACTGCTCTTGAAGTGAATATTAACAAATGATCCTTCACATAACCACTAACTGCCGGGAGCCAATTCCAGCACGTCAGCAGGGCTGAATCATCTGGAGTGGCAAGGGCATTTCCCCAAACCTGAAAGGATGCATTAAAATAATTGCTTGCTGCCAGACAGCTCAGGGCATCTTCATCTACATGTTATTGCCTCCTACTGGCCAAACACCTGGACAGCCGTAGTTGATTCCCCTAAATCTGACAATGGACTCTGTAAATGAAACCTGACTCTTTGAAGTGTATATCTCTGCCTTGCCTCAGGACAATTTGTGTTGATAAAAAGCATGGAGTCCTGAGATGAGGAGATCTTAGTTTCCTTTAAACTAGGCTCCTGTGATCCCCATATGCCTTTCAAAATTATATTTCGTCTCTGAACTCTTACTTTAAGTTACACACAGCCCCTTCTCCAGATTGCTGAACCCTTCTTAATGCTGGAACAAGAACCCCAGCAACTAACATCTTTTTACGAATCTATTTTTTCCTAGGAAAACTGCTCTCTACAACTTGTCATAGTTTTATACATATATGGGACAATTACACCACTCTGTCCAATTTAAAGGAAATTGTAAAAATGCAGAATGAGTTACAATCAACTAAGATGTAGCTCATTATAAAAAAAAAACTATTTTTCTTTTCTTAAGGCCAAATGTAAATACTAAGAATCACTGTAAAAGCAAATGACAAAAAACATATTAAATATATGAGAACAGGATATATTATGGCAGTGTATAGTTTTGGTGTGCTTTTTTGTTTTGTTTTTGGTAGATACTTTGCTTCCTTTTGTTTTAATTCTGTTTCAATGACTCTTCTTAGATTTTAGAAATGATTTCCAATTGCAGGAAATTATAGTAACAGGATCTTTAGTAGAAATCTTCCCAGTATATACTGACATGAAATGTTCTCATTTTGTGAGAGCTTGTTAGTTAGAGAAATGAATTTTGTTCACATTTCCTTCAATCACACCTGGCAGATGATAAAAGCAGTGAGCAAAAGATTTTTGAGTGACTCCTATGACCTACACTGATGGTAATTATATAATTCAACTATACCCATGCTAACTAAAAAACATCTGATAACACAGATCACCTATTACTATGTTTAATTAAGTATTTTTCATAAAAGATCATGGAACAAAATCAATCTCAGAGGTATGTCTTTCTATGTTACACTTTCAGCACATATAGTTCTTTATACATATAGAAAATGTGGATAAGAGAGTCCTGAGTAACTTATGCACAATATGTGAAAACATAACTATATACTAAAAATGCATTTTCTTCAGCTTTTAAATTATTTCTAATGTTAAATTATTGGGATGCATGCCAAATAATATAGATCCATTTGTAGAGCTTCTTGATGTCATGCAAAATAAGTATTAAAATTAGATCCAAGCTGAACAAGGACAGGCTACTGGAGTGGAGTAAGCATTTTGATGACAATGGACAGAGAAAGACTTCCTGTAATAATGAAAGGAGCAATGAACCTGAGCAAAGAATGACTGTATGAGAATCCTGTGTACATGGCTCCTATGTCCTCTTAGGCTCTGTCTAAACATATTAGAAAATTAATTGCAACTGTCTGTTCAAATACTGGAAAACAGCAATTGCCTTGTTTTGCCCCTTTCCTTCCTATTTCATTCACAGGAAATATCTTCACTATATCCCCTGATGATAAGGGAAAAACATGAAAATCTAGAGTCCCATGTAACCACTGGGCTATTCACTGCTAGAATGAAATATGCTCTATTATATTTATAGTAGATTTATTTTTAAGGCACTCCAATTCTTGGTGAGAGTTAGTGTATATTAATGTTAAAACTGTTAGAAGCGGATTGCTTTTCTATCTGAGAAGACAAGTCAATGCAAGTCACTTTGAAATAGTATTCAGATTCATATACATAATCCTTTAATATGCTTCACTGCAAGAATTACCACCGTGAGATGCAGGCCTGAGAAGTGCTATACCAAACCACTGAGGAGTCTGGGGAGGCCATCTCCATTTCCACTGCTCAGATCTACTTTTTCATACACATTCAGAGAATGGCACCTATAGCATTATAGTAGGCTTTGCTTCCTGAGGGAAACTCAGAAAGTTGATAAGAAAAACCATAGCCCTCATCACTGAAGCTAGTCTTGAGGTGTCAATGTACACTGATCATTTCCCTATCCTACTATCCATTCTGGGTTCCTCTGACTACCAGCTAAACTTCTGCTGGTATTTGTGGCAAACTGGTGGCACAACTTTGACTCTACAACCTGAGAGTCCATGCTCCTGGGAATGTCTATTGAAGGGCAGCATTGCTACACATGCTCATCATACTGAAAACTGGGCATTACAATACCAAGTGGATCACCTGGATGCCACACATACATAGTTATACCTGCTGCTATTGTCTAAGAGCAGCTGAACCTCAACCTGATGTTCTGAGTGATGCCAGCCAGACTAGTGAAGTATCTGCTTTTCCACTATACTCTGGACATAAGAATCCTGGAGTAATTATAAAGCAGACATAGATTACAGTTTAAGGAGACCCTGTTTACCTCGAGAAAATGTCTGCTATGGGGCCAAAGAACCCTTCAGAAGCCAGATTTATGTGTATGGGAAACACAAAATACTCTAGTGGGTCATTGGGAGTGATGATAAGGGAAAGTAGGGACTTCTTCCACTGTTTGTACTCCTTGGTTTCCAAAGTCACACATTCTTTCTACTGAGGACAATATGTATACTGAACCTTAGAAGGTAGTGTGCCAACCTGTAGTATATTACTCCTGAGCTGGTACTTCATCTGTACCTTCACAGACCATTCCAACCACAGACCACCAGGCTGGCGGCTTTGAGTCATAGTAAGTGATATGACCAGAGGAACCAGTCACCCACCAGTTTCAGGATTTATTAGTCTCTATCAGCCTATCTAAAGGAATTCCCCATATGATCAGAGGAATGAATGAAGGTCCAAGGGTAGATAACCTAAGAAACTGGATTCCCTGCTCATGCAGCTTGCAAGAAGAAAATATCTGATCATGCTTATGTTCAATCTTGAATGTACCCCTTCTAATTTAAAGTGGATTGTCCCTGAGCTTGCTGAAACTCATGGCTTAATTGGTCTGACAGAATTGGCTTGTTATAGGCAAGTCTGTGTGCATAGTTATTTGTGCCCCCATAGTCTCTATCAAGGGCTCAACAGTAAACCAAGGACACTTTAAAAAATATATCTATATGCAGGGTAGCATTTTTCTGGACTCCCAGAGGCCTGTCCGGTGATTCTATGACTGCGCTCGCCATGAAATCCACATGGCCTCTTTTCTCACCACTAGTACTGAACTGGGTCTGCCTACTTGTAGGGTCCAAGCAGCAGTGATGCTTGCACCACAGCCTGAATGTGCTGTGGAGCCCTTTTGTGATATGAGCCCCACTCAAGTGGTATTTTTTCATGTTATCCAATATGTAAATTGAATTAGCATTTAAGTGTAGGGGAAATTCTGTCTCCAGAATCTGAAAAGGCTTATTAGGTATTGTGCTTCTACCTTCATGGTAGAAGATTCAAGGGATAGTCATATTTTGGAAGGACATATATTATCACTGGACTCTTCACAAAGGTTTGCCAATGTAGCAGAATACTGAATCTTCATAGGTTTATTTTTCATTTCTGAAATACCCTCTATGGTGCTAGCTACTTCTTGTTCATATAGCCTAATAAGCATAATATCATCAAGGTAGTTAGTCACATAATATTCTGTGTGATGTTCAGACAGTCCAGATCTTTTCAGACTATATTAAGACATGTAGCTGGATAAATAACGTATCTTGGGGCAGAACTGAATATTTCTGTCCATTCCATGTGATTGCAAAGTTTAATTTTTTTTTTTCTGATGTAAACATAAAAGAATACATTTGACAAATTAATGGCCATGCATCACGTGTTTGAGGCATTTTAAATCTACTCTAATTAAGATATGCATCAAGCAGTGTGGCTTCACCTATAAGGGAGCTATGCTGAATGTTTATTTGGTTGAGTTTTGCTTAACTATCCTACTCCAGTATTCTGATTTTGAATGGGCCAAAGTAGTTAATAAAATGGAGACATGATGAAGACCACCACAATGCATCACTTAGATCTTTAAAGGTGACCTCATATTCTCCATCTCCTGAAGACACAATATTATTTTATTAACTATAGTGACAGGTAGCCATTTCAGAGGCTTTCACATGTTCTCTCCTACCAAAATAGCTTTTATCCTGCAGAATAAGAACGCAGTAGGTGGGTTCTTCCAAGTAGCAAGTACTGCGTGTACATCCCAGTTGTACTTTGGAAATGGATAATCAACAAGTGGATACGAAGATCTAACAGGCCCACTAAAAGCCAGACCTCGCTATTAGCCAGCTCTAATTTGTCCCTACTTTGACAGAATCAATAAATATTACTGGCAACTCAGATCTTATGTTTCATAATCTTCAACATATTTTGGGCACACTGTAGCACTAGTGTATAGTAAATAGTTTTAAATTTCTTTAAAAAAAAGTCTGGGAGATAATTACAGTGTATACATGCTATCTATATATATAAAAGCCAAGCAACCAAATGGCAGAATGACCAGAACCACCAGAATGACCCATGGCTATGATGCACACTGCGACAGCCAACCAGCCAGATCGGGGGGTGGGGCCGGCTAGCCAACCACTCACAGCCCCTCCCAGCTGCCAGCCCCACCCCCAATTGCGCTCCCCACCCCGATCACTGAAGTGTGACCTTCAGTGACTCTAAGTAAGTAAATGCTCTCCAGCCTTCATAGACCAGGAACCTGAATGAGTGATCAGAAGGAAAACTGCTCATGGCTTAGACCGTCAGGTGTCCAGGAGGGGTGCCCAGCACAACCACCACCTTCCTGCGTTCTCTCTCCACTGCTTCCTACCAAAGAGGGCATCACATCACACCGGGGCCTCTCTTTAGAGGGACTGTCAGCAGGGAACTGAACCACATTACCTGTCTAGGAAGAAGCTCAGAAACGGAAGCTGTAAGTGTCCCTGACACTGAAGTGCCTTTGAAGCTTCAACTCATCCAAAAGCCAACAGCAAAAGTGTATACACCCTGCAAAGATCTTTGACACTAATAACTCCCCCCCAACCTAATTGGGGGCGGGTGGCTGGACCCCACCCATGCACAAATTTATGCACCAGGTCTCTAGTGATATTATAAGGTCCTTCTTCCTGGACTAAACTTATTTTTGGACAATAGGTTTTGGGATTGAAAATTGGCTCAGCCCTAGCCAGTTTGGCTCAGTGGATAGAGCATCGGCCTCCAGACAGAAGGGTCCTGGGTTCAATTATAGTCCAGTGCGTATACCTCGGTTGCAGGATCCTCCCCTGCCTGGACCCTGGTCGGGGCGTGTGCAAGAGGCAACCAATCAATGTGTTTCTCTCACATCAATATTTCTGTCTATCTTTCCCTCTCTCTTACACTCTCTCTAAGAAATCAATAGAAAAATATCCTCGGAAAGGATTAAAAAAAGAAAACTGGCTCAGAACTAGAAACTGGGCAATGGAGCATCACTTCTTACTGGTGTGACTGCTCTGTTATGAATTCTCAATTTCTTCTAATGACAATTTCTTTACTCACACTGTAAAACATTGTATCTATAGTAAGCCAGCATATATTTTGCATTTTAAAACATTTAATAGGGTATGTTCCATGTTAATTGTTCTTTCCAAAATATGATAATAAAAAATAAATTTAATATGAAAAAATGTTAAATACAAAAAGTGAATACAAAAATAGTAAGTGTGAAAGGGAGGTACATGAATATAAAACACCAAATCAGAATCATATTGTTGTTCCCCTGCAACAATATATATATATATATATATAATTACTCAACCATAAGAAAATGGAAATCCTGCCATTTACAACAACATGGGTGGGCATTGAGCACATTATGCTGATTGAATAAGTCAGACAGGGAAAAACAAATACTGCCATTTCTTACTTAAATGAGTAATTTTTAAAAGGCTGAACTCATGGAGTCAGAAAGTAGAATATGAGTTGCCTAGGATTGCGGGTGGGGAAAATGGGGAGATGTGGGTCAAAGGATACAAACTTTGAGTTATAAGACAAATAAATTCTGGGAATCTAATGTACAGCATGGTGATTATAGTTAACAATACTGTATTAATTATATCCTTTCAGGTTGCTAAAAGAGATCTTAAAAGTTATCACACACAAAAAAAGAAATGCTAATTGTAGCATGTTATGGAAATATTAACAAGTGCTACTCTCATAATCATTTCAGAATATCAAATTGACATATCATACACCTTAAACTTACACAAAGTTATATGGAAATTATGTCTCAATAAACCTAAAAATATTAATGCTATACCAATATGTCAATGATGCAAATAACAGCTGATAACTAGAGAAAATTTCATTGCAGTACTATCCCTTCAAATATGATATTGTGATCTGATGGTATTTTTAATGTAAAATTTGCATATTGCCGTACTGAGGGCACTTGAATATTGGGAGTGCACACCCTGTACCTACTGATTTATTTCCTTCACTCTATTTTTTTAGTTCCTATTTCTTCATTCCAATTTGCCACAGTCCTATAGTCACTTCAAATCCTAGGAAGCATGGAAGATGACAAATAAAGTGAGCATGTATATATATAGAAGCACAGGAAATTTGGCAACAAAGTTTTCATGTACACATCTAATTATCTCCTTCAGTGAATATTCATGTCAGATTGTTTTTTAAAGAATCAAAATTTCAGGATCAAAAGATGCCCTTGGCTGAGGTTCACACAGAAGGGTAAAAATAGCAATGGGTCCAGATGCCTGCTGAAAGATTTGTTATTTTATACTGCTGAAACAAACAATCTTCCCATAAATAATTGCACAGGCAAGCTGTAAACATTTCTTCTTCAGTCTTTTTTTTTTTAAAGCAGGACTTTGGTGAATTGATTTATACTTACCTTGTACCTATCACTATGTCAACACAGCTTATTGGGAATCTCCATTAATGAATAGTTATTTTACCACCAAACTGAATAAGCTATTTCACATATGCATTATAAAAGTGCCTGTTCAAGAATCAAAGCCTCTAATATTGTTTACTATTTTACCATTGTGATTTTTTACATAAAATAATATAAACCATTATCTTATTTAAATGTACTTATAACTGCTATACTGGAAGATGAAAATGTTATTCTCCTTGTGTTATTTGATTAAAATAAAGCCTCCTGTATCTGCTACGTTACACTTCAGAATTGCAAAGGTAGTTTAGTAGTCTATTATGTACATCCGCTGTCCCTGATCTTCTGACATTCCTAGGTAGCATATTTATTCATATGTTTTTGCTCTGTTACTCACAAATTACTTTATGCTTTACAATTCTACATCATGACTCTCCATTGGCTTTGGACAAGCTTGGATGAGTCATTCATTGTATTGGCACCATCAAAAAGATAAGTATTGTCTACATTCAGGGTGGATGATTCTATCAAAACAATGACCTGCCAGTGTTCTGAAATGGAGAAAGAGGCATGATGATAAATCTGAGCAGGAGCTGCTATGTTAATCCATGTGAATGCTACTGTGGGAGAAATGGTGGTGACATGTTCATGTATTTTTTTCTTTATAGTCAAATTTTAGTTTTATAACTTTTAGCTATGTTCTTCTTCAAATTAATCAATCTCTGAATTTCTCAGTTCTCGATGATATCATCTATCACACCTTTTATCTCATCTTGTATGACCAAAATTAAATTTAAAAAATTTTAAATAGAAAAAGAAATTTTGGAAAAACCTAAATACCTTGTTTTTCTGTCCTCTGACTAGGGCAGTTTTAACAATATGGATAAAATCCCATGTCAGAATAGATGAGCAGAAGCTAAATATTCATGATCATTAATCTAACTGCCTATAAATTCTACTATGTTTTTTGTAGTTTCTAAATTACAGAAGGCAATTATACTGTTATTCACTCTCTTTAACCTCCATGTATCATTCCAATCCCCACCCCATATGTCCATGTTAGTGGCATTGGATTATACAACACTATATTTTATACAGATATCTAGACATGTCATATATAAACTCCCTCAACCACCAAACATAAAAGTATACCTACATTTTCACTCAAATGATCCTATTGTTTAAGCAAAGAAGAAAAGTCTATTGGCTCTCCAGGTACATTCTGTCTGATTAGTACCTCTGTGAATATAGATTCACAAGTGAGAAACCAAGGATGAGAGCAAAGCCTCACACGTGACATTTCATTGAACTATGCACCCGCCCATCAATGTCACTCATCAGTAATTCATACATATTTTTGAATTGTTAAAAATTATCTATATATATATAAGAGCCTGAGTAACCAGCCAACCACCTGGTAGCTATGATGCTCAATGACCACCAGGGGGCAGATGCTCAACACACAGTCATGGAAACATGGAATAGACTGATGAATCATAGATAGGGGGCGGGGCGGGGAAGAGGGTGGGAAGAGATTAACCAAAGATCTTATATGCATACTGGAGGCCTCGGCCTAGCCTGTGGGACCCGGCCGAAACTGGCTCCCTGACATCCCCCGAGGGTTCCCGGATTGTGAGAAGGTGCAGGCCAGGCGGAGGGACCCCACTGGTGCATGAATCAGTGCACCAGACCTCTAATAGCAAATATTCAGAAAAGTGTGTATTATAAGTATATGCCTGGGTTAATTTTCCCAAATTGACCAAACTGCTTTAATTTTTGTCAAATATTTCTGTCTATATCTATTGAATCATAAATTGTTTTCCTTTGTTTATATAATGAAAAATAATTGTTGGTTGAATATTAAATGTATCTTGAAGTCCTAAATTAAATTCTACTTGATTATATGATCCTTTTCATAAATTTCTAGATTTTATTAACACTTTGTTGAGGATATTTACATTAATCCTAATGCTTTGTTTACTCCTAAAATTTTTGCCCAATTTTTGTATCAATATGAAGCTGATAACATCGTAATGAGCTAGTTATTAACAATAGGAAGGAACAAAGGGAAGGACAGACATTATAGGCATGTCATTTGGGCAGCTGCATCAGGAAGCTACGGCTTTGCACTCCCCTATTCTCTGCAAAATGATGAGGGGAAGGGGACTGGACAAAGGAAAGATAGACTCATTCCCAATAAAGTTGGAGTGACACAGGTAAGGTATTTGCTTGCCAACCACACACCTGAGAACAGAGATGATTGGCCAGAATGGGTGTGCCCATGGCAAATGCATGAAAATTTGGGAATACATAATCCCATAAACAAAGAAGCTCTCTCTGTTTCTCTTATGCATTGGCTCATAAATCTTGGGACTCAGCTTTGTGCATTGGCCCATGTGGCCATGGCTATGAGGACCCCCACATGCAATGGACTAATGGACTGCAGCAGGGAAGCACAAGCTAACCTAGCCTGAAGCTGGACCGGACCCAGCTCCAAAGTGGAAAGGGAACACCGGACAATGCTCTGATTTTAGCATACTGAAGCCCCATGTATACTTCTATGACTGGACTAAGGGAATGGAACTTTGGTAACCCAGGGAAGTAATTACTACCGTATCTCATCCTCTCATGGGGGCCTCTGGAAATTCTTATTCCAGCGGTACCCAAAGAACCCCAGTTTCACAAGCAATTGGGAGAAATGAACCCTTCTCCTATTCTGTAACAAAGCTAACAAAATGATTCAAGAAAGTACTCTTTCACTTTCTCATTTCTGGAAGTTTTATGTACAATTTTGTGGGCTTTTTTCTCTCAAGTGTTTGTTAGAATTCAACAATGAAGTAATCTAGGCAGTGCCTTTCTTTGTGAGAAGACTTGTAATTATAAATTTAACTTTTAAAATATATAAAGGGAGATTAAGGTTATCAAATTTTTTCTTCAGTGAAATTTTGTTGCATTTTTCTAGGAATTTAAATTATCAAATTTATTGTCATAAGGTAATTCATATTGTTATTTTTTGTATCTCCAGAATCAATAATTGTAGGTCATCCTTCCTTTCTGTTATGGAAAACTATTTTTTCCTTTCTTTTCTTTAATAGCTTGTAGTTTTTAATCAACAAATTATAACCTGCTCCAAGATTATAAAATTTCTCGATAAACTTCTCATATTTTCATCAGTTTGTTGTTTACTTTTTGTTTTTGTTCTGATATTTAATTGATTTGAAATTATATCTGTAAATGGAATGTGATGGGAACTGTGAGTTATTTCCTTACCCTCCCCTAATAAAGTAGATAACCAATTGCTACAATGTATTTTTTCATAACCCATCTTTTCTTCTTTGAATTTCTACATTCTTTATACACTAAATGTGCACATACCCATGTGTCTGTTACAGAATGTATGAAGCTAGTTCATTGATCTAATGGTCCATTTTTATTTCATTACGATATGATTTTTAAAATTTTTACATTTATTTATTTAATTTTATTTAATCTTTATTATTCAGATTATTAAAGATATCCCTCTTTTTTCCCCCCACTCTCCTCCTGCACCTGGTTCCCACCCTGCCCCAGGCCTTTGCCACCTACTGTCTATGTCAGCCGTGGGCAAACTATGGCCCATGGACCGGATCCGGCCAGTTTGAAATGAATAAAACTAAAAAAAAAAAAAACCCGTACCCTTTTATGTAATGATGTTTACTTTGAATTTATATTAGTTCACACAAACACTCCATCCATGCTTTTGTTCCGGCCCTCCGGTCCAGTTTAAGAACCCATTGTGGCCCTCGAGTCAAAAAGTTTGCCCATCCCTGGTCTATGTCCATAGGTAATGCATATCTATAATCATAAAACCATATATGCTAATTAATTAGACCAGATATCCTTCCCAGTGTCCTTCCGGATGACCTTCTGGATGAAGCAAGGACTGCGAAGGCTGAGGCAAGCCACTGTGGCTGCTAGGGCCAAGCTCCTTGCACAATTTCCTGCATCGGGACTCTAGTATGCATATAAGATCTTTGTTTAATCTCTTCCCGCCCTTCCAACCCCCTTCCCTCCGAGAATCGATAGTCTGTTCCATTTCCAAGCTACTGATTCTATTTTATGCACCAGTTTATTCTGTTCATTAGATTTCTTATTAGTTTATTTTAAGATTCAGTTGTTGATAGATATGTATTTATCATTCATACTAGTGGCCTGGTGCACAAAATTCATGCACATTAAAAGGGAATTAGAGGAAACATTTTAATATTGCTATTTGCCCTTTCTCTATAACAGAAGTGTCAGAGATGAAAGAAAATTAGTAAAATGTATATGAAAATCTCCCTCCTGTCAGAGACTTGGGCATGCCATGGGACCTAGAGTCAAGCCCCCGCCCACCATTCTCACACACTTTGAAAATGCAGGAGACCCAGACCTGGCCGGCCCCACCCCTGTCAAACCCCTGCCACACAGGGGGCGCAACCTGAGGTCCCCGGCATGGGGGTGGGGAGCATGGCCTGAGGTCTCCTGGCCCAGTGCTGGGGTGGAGGGTGCGGCCTGAGGTCCCCCGTCAACTCCTGCTGGGGGCCATGGCCTAAGGTCCCCTGTCAAGCCCTGCCAGGTGGGGGCAATGGCCTGAAATCTCCTGGCCCGGTGCAGGAGCAGGGAGCAAGGCCTGATGTCCCTGTCAAGCCCTGCCAGACAGGGGGTCCGGGGGCGTGGCCTGAGGTCCCTCAGCCTGAGGTATCCCTGCCCAGCGCCAGGGCGGGGGGCGTGGCCTGAGATCCCCGTCAAGCCCCGCCATACAGGGGCCATGGCCTGAGGTCTCCCAGCCCAGTGCCAGCACTGAGGGCACGGCCTGAATTCCCTCGCCACTAGCCAGGCGCCAGGCAGCCTCAGGTCTATGCTGTTCGGTCATGACAGTACGGGGCTCTGGCTAATTTGCATATTCCTCTATTATTAGATAATTTTTTTATCTTTTTCTTTTTCTTCTTCTTAAAGAATACCCTTCAGCATTTAATGTAATGCTGGTTTGGTGGTGATGAACCCCTTTAGCTTTTTCTTTTCTGTGACGCTCTTTTTCTGATCTTTGAAAGAATACCTGGGTCTCCCGCAGTGTCCTTGTCACTGAGCCCCAATCTCCACTGGGTTTTATAGTCTATAGTTATGAGGACTTTTTTTCCCAGCTCTGGGACCCTGGGCTGGGGGTCTGGCGTGGGGCTGGGACCACTTGCTCCTCACAGAGGGCCTCCGAAGAGACAATATCCCTCCCAATTAAAAAAGTGGTGCATATGGATGCCAGTCCAATCCATTCCTCACCGCTGTCCCTGCCGTCAATCTCAATGTGCCTTCTTCTTTCTCTAGTTGTAGGATTTCCATTCAGACAGCTTTCAGGCAGTTCTGGATGATGTTTACTGTATTTTAGTTGTAATTTTGATGTTGTTGTGGGAGGTGGTGGGTACAGGCATTTACCTACGCTGCCACCTTGGTTCTCCATTACCATATGATTTTAATCATTATATCTATAATAATAAAAGCATAATATACTAATTAGATTGGACAGTCGAACAGCCTTCTGGACGTCCTTCTGGATGACCTTCCTGAGGAAGCTGGGGCTGTGAGGGCCGAGCCTTTTGCACGAATTTTGTGCATTGGGCCTCTAATCTTAATATATTTATCTTGTGGGTTATTCCTCTTTTCCTTCTTCATACAATTTGTTTTTGCATTTCTTTGGTTTTGGTTTTAAATCCTACATTAATCTTAGAAATAGACTGTCAATTTCATTCAGAGAAAAAATCCTGTTATGATTCCAGCTAGGTGTGAATTAAAGTAAAATTAATTATAAATTATTGACTTTAATAACTTTTACTTAATTTACTTGAATGTTTTTAAGGAATAGTTTTTTTATATATTATGGGCATTTTTTCTCTCTCATAAAATATAACAGTTCATATTTCTTTGTATTCACTAGTCCTAATGCACATACTAGGAATATATCAGTGCATTATTTAGTAGTAGCAGTTATATTTGTTATAATTTTACTTAATACTTGTAATTTGGATTTGGTCATAGAAAGTTTGATTCTTGATTCCATGCTTTTACCAATATTGCTGGGGCTGACCTGCAGACTCTGAGTGACAAGCGAATGATTACTCTGACACAGGATTGCTGTGAAAGAGAAGGCTAAGAAACTGCCTGGCTAAAGGAACCAGGCAGCCACGACTACCTGCCTCGGTAGGCTTTTAGTAACAGCAGTTTGAGATAAAGTTTATCTTTTGGATACAATCAGTAGGGTAAGTAACCTTGGGGGGACACATGTGTCCGCAGTGTCCTTTAAGCAAGGACACCTAAAGATTAAGCATAGGGATCCCAGTAAACACCGGAGGGTCTGCACATGCACAGACTTGTTTGGAAAGGTCAAGGAATAATTAGGTGTGCTGCCTTAGGCACTCCCCTAAGTTGGAATTTTGATAAACAGGTGTGCCGCCTTCAGCCCACGCATTTTTTCCGAATGTCCTCCTTACAAACTTTCCAACCAAGTCCCATGCTTCCCCACACAATATTAGTGTCATATACAAAACTGAAAGGGAAAATTGAATGTTGTTAAATAACCAAGTGTTCTTAGAAGAAACAAATTGTATTCTCTAAGTCTGGTATGTCCAATATAGTCGTAGCCAGTAACAATATTTGTTTTATTGAGCAACTGAAGTGTATCTACTATGTTGGAGAAACAAAATTGTTAATTTTAGCTTACCTAAATGTAAAATTTAAAACTGGGAAAATGTAATTTTTTAAATTAGATGAACAAAAGTTTGTTTTGCTGCACATGCATTTCCCTTCAATTGTTCAATTATGGAAGATAATAATGTTGTATTATTCTGGAACTGCACTGTTTCTATTATTACATGTAAACATCTCACAAAACTAGTCAATGTGAATAAATTGATTCAGTTCAAGTGATATTTTTCAATGCAATGATATACCATTATAATGTATTTATTTAAATATGAATATAGCCCGTTACAATGACGCCTATGTAAATTTAATTGGCAATGAAATACAAATACTTATTTTAATTAAAATATGTTTAAATTATCTTCCAGTTTAACAAAATAGACCAGTTGCAGAATATAGGATCAAGTGATGCTGCAGAAACTGCTATAAAATAAAGATTAAAAAAAGAATGAAAGAAAGTAGGTACAAATTTCAGAATATATATGTATTGCCCTAACTGGATTGAACCTGCAACCCAGGCATGTGCCCTGACTGAAAAATGAAAAAGTTTGCCCACCCCTGGCCTAGTTTATGGGTTGGCACTCAACCACTGAGCCACACTGGCCAGGTTATTTGTTTTTCTTGTTTGCTCATTTGTTACTTTCAGTTTTATATTCAGTTTATGAGTGAATCATATGGTTCTTGACTTTTTCTGACTTATTTTGCTTAGCATGATATTTTCATGATACATCTATGTTACTGCAAATGACAGTATTCCATCTTTTCTTAGGGCGGAGTGGAATTGCTATATATATATATATCACATATTCTTTATCCAATCATCTATCAAAGGACACTCCAGTTGTTTCCATGTCTTGGCCACTGTAAATAATGCTATAATGCTGCAAGGGATATAGGAATACACACACACACACACACACACACACACACACAAATAAATGCTTTCAAAGTTTTTGAAAAGGTACCAAGAAAAGGAGTTGCTTGGTCATATGGAAACTCTAGTATTAATTTTTTAAAGAACCTCCCTAATGTTTTCCATAGTGGTTGTACCAGTTTACATTCCCACCAGCAGTGAATGAGGGTTCCTTTTTCTCCACAATCTCTCCAACACTTGCTATTACCTGTCTTGTTGATAATAGCCATTCTAACAGTTGTGAGGTGGTATTTGCATTTCCCTAATAGCTAGTGAGTTTGAGCATATTTTCATATATCTGTTGGCCATTTTTCTTTCTTCTTCGGAGAATTGTCTGTTCAGGTTCTCTGGCCATTTTTTAATTGGGTGTTTGCTTGGTGTGAGTTGTATGAGTTCTTTATGTATTTTAGATCATAGCCATTTGTCAGAGCTGTTGCTTGCAAATATCTTCTCCCATTTGGTTAGTTTCTTTTTGTTTTGTTGGCAGTTTCTTTTGCTGTGTAGAAGCTTTTTGTTTTTGCATTTCTTTAGTTTGGGTTTTAAATCCTAAATTAATTTTGTGATATAGTCACATTCATTTATATTGTTTTTACTTCCTTTGCTTTTAGGGTCAAATTAATAAAATACCCTCTAAGACCAAGGTCCATAAGTTTAGTACATATGTTTTCTTATTCAGTTAAAGTTGGGCTTCTTTCCTAGGGATAGTTTTGAGTCAAGTCTTTGTGGGTTTTTATCACTTTAAGATGGATTTTTTTTTTCCTGCCCCTTTGAACTGGGCTGAGAGTAATCAAGACCCTAGTATTCTTGCTGTTATGATTGAAATAGAGCTTTATTCTATGAATGGGTGGTAAGGGAGGTAAATTTTGATCTCTCAGTTGTAATCACCTGGAATATAGGTTCTGTCACCCAGAGTGAGAGGTAATAAGAAATGCTGATGCTTATTCCTCCCAGGTAAATTCCATATTCCTTGATTGGAGCTGAGAAGAGCTGTATAAGGATAACGTTTTCACTTCTCACTGGGATTAAATTACTATAAATCTGAGGTAGATTATAAAATAAGATGTAATAATAAACCATAGAGCCATGGTCAGCAAACTGTGGCTCGCGAGCCACATGCGGATCTTTGGCCCCTTGAGTGTGGCTCTTTCTAAGCCTTAGGAGTACCCTAATTAAGTTAATAACAATGTACCTACCTACATAGTTTAAGTTTAAAAAATTTGGCTCTCAAAAGAAATTTCAATCATTGTACTGTTGATATTTGGCTCTGTTGATTAATGAGTTTGGCGACCACTACATAGAGCAACCACAAAGAAAACAGCTTTAAAATATAGTTAGAAAACACTCAACAAAGTTAAATGTTATACTAGAAAATATTCGCTTAAAGGAAAAGAAGGGAGTAAAAGAGGAACAGAAAGGGGAAAATCATGAGACTTGTGGAAAGGAAAATTAAAATATCAGACATAAATTCAACATGAATGAGATAAGGAATATGAGTTGATTAAACAATGCAATAAAAATGCATAGTTTGTCAGGGAGGATTAAAAACAAGACCCCTTTCATGGCCTCTAGTGGAGATACTCTTTAAATGCAATGCTAAAATTTTGTTGAAAATAAAAGAATGGGAATAGATATAACATGCAAACAGCAAATGTAAGAAAACTCAAGTGTTATAATAATATCAGACAAAAAAGACCTAAAACAATACATGCTTTTAGAAACATAGAAAGTCATTCTAAAAAGACAAAATAATCAATCTATAAGAAAGATTAGGCATTAGAAACATATTTTCCTAACAAAAGAAAAGGAAGACAAAAGAAGTCATAAAACTAGATCTAGCAAAGCATCCCACCTGACAACAACAGAATACATATTCTTCTCAAGTATATTGGGGACATTCTATAAAACAGACCATATTCTAGGCCATACAAAAATCTCTAATACTTTGAAAGTATTGAAATCATGCAAGTATATTCTCTGACATTAAGTGAACTTATAAATCAATAACAGAAATTTGAGAATTCACAAGTATGTGGAAATTAACACTTTTCTAAATGATCAATGGGTTAAAAAATAATTTGAGATTAACAAAAATGAAACATATTTTATCCAAACTAATTGGATGCAACAAAAGCAGTACCTTATCATTATAAATGCTTATACTAATAAGAAATATATCATCAATAACCTAACTTTTAAAATTAAAAAATTAAAAAAATAACAAATATAAAGCAAGCAGAAAGATAGTAATTATAAATATTAAATTGGCAATTAAGGATGACAATGGGGAAACAATAGTCTAAGTCAGGAAAACCCAATGCTGATTATTTGTAATAGCAACAAAATTGACAAAACTTTAGCTAGCTTGATCACAAAAATACTGAAATTACTAAAATCAGGAGTAAAAGAGCAGACATTATTCTGCACATACAGAATAAAAATGATTATATGAGGCTACTTTTAAACTGTAAATAAATCAAATAACTTGTAGGAAACAGATAACAAAAATAAACTATCAAAACTGATTGAAGAAATAGAAAATCTGAATAGACCTAAAGTATGTACAGAGATTGAATTAGTAGTAAAACTATTTCCCATCAAAAAAGCCCAGGACCTGAGGTCTTCAGTGGCAAACTCTAACAAATATTTAAAGAGTAAATGGTTCTTCATGTACTCATCCAAAAAAAATAAATAAATAAATAACACTTCCAAACTGATTTTGTGAAGCTGGTTTTATTCTGGTACCACACCAGAAATAATGATTAATTTAAATCATAAGAAAACTATACTCAGTTCTCATATTAATACATACATAAAAATCCTCAACAACATTCCAGCAAACCAAATTCAATAACATGAAAATCAATATACACAACCATCAAGTGGTATTTATTAGAAAAATAAAAGGCTTACTTAATATTCAAATATCAGTTAATGTAATATACTATATGACTAGAATAAAAGAGAAAAAACACATGATAATTTCCATAAATGGTTGCTCTTATTCTCATGCTTTAAAATAGATACTAGAAAGTGGAGATATCTGTAATACTACAAACAGTAAATATAGATATAGATATAGATATAGGTAGATATAGATATAGATATAGATAGATAGATAGATAGATACACACACACACACACACACTAGAGGCTGGTGCACAAAATGGGACCATTCGAGGGATATCCCCTGGGATCAGGCCTAAACAGGCATTCGGACATCCCTCTCACAATCCAGGACTTTTGGCTCCCAACCACTCACCTGCCTGTCTACCTGATTGCCCCTTACTGCTTCTGCCTGCCAGCCTGATTGCCCCATAACAACTCCCCTGCCAGCCTGATTGACACCTAACTGTTCCCCTGCTGGCCTGATTGCCGCCCAACTGCCCTCCCCTGCCAGCCCAGTAGCCATACAACTGCCCTCCCCTGTTGGCCCATTTGCCCCCAACTGCCCTCCCCTGTTGGCCCAGTCGCCCCCAACTGCCCTCTCCTGCAGGCCTGGTTGTCCCCAACTGCCCTCCCCTGCAGGCCTGGTTGCCCCAACTGCTCTCCCCTCTTGGCCCAGTCGCCCCCAACTGCCCTCCCCTGCAGGCCATCTTGTGGTGGCCATCTTGTGGCCACATGGGGGCAGCCATCTTTGACCACATGGGGATGGCCATCTTGTGTGTTGGAGTGATGGTCAATTTGCATACTGGTCATGACCACTTAGCATATCTGGCCATAACTAATTAGCATATCCAGTAATTACTGTTAGGGTGTAGTGGCCAATTTGCATATTACCCTTTTATTAGTATAGATATATATAAAATAAAAAAGCAAAAAAACATAATAAAATATAATAGCTGCTAGAGATTCATTGTACCAAATTTCAGAGAGTAGGAGGAAGAAATCACCACATGTCTTTTCTTTTAAAGATGCATCTTATAACCCACATACTTCTCTTTTGTTTATCCCATTTACCAAACTAATAGCAGGACATGAAAATATTGCAATGAGTATGAAGAACTGAGTCTTTTCTGTGGGCAGCAAATTTGGAAGGCAATTAATAACATTCTAAACCACAGATAATAATTGAGGTTCCTTTTAAAAAAAAAGTGATTATTCACGAAGAGTGAATAAACTGAACAGATTGAAGATACTATATGGAAAAGGAAAACTGATATTAAAGATATGAGAATTGGAAGAAAGAAAATCTCATAGACACCATCAGAAAGATGAAAATTAATTAGAATATTGAGTTTGAACACCAATAATCAATCGAAGTTCTCATATTAAAATTGAATTAAATTTAGCTAAGATTTTCAAATGAAAAAAAAATAAATTTCAATCACCTGACTCTGCATAATAGCTGCCTTGGTCCTTTCTGTCCCAGAAAATGGATTTAAATATTAAGCAAATATGATTGTCAATGTGTAGACCTTCACATCTCTGCTATACAGAAGTACTTAGAATTAAGAGACAGGGAAATAATGTAATCTCTCTCTCTCTCTGTAAATTTAAGTTTGAAACATGATGACCTGGTCTCAGGCCATGGCCTACTTGAGATATTAAAGAACAAATAAAGAATCCCAAAATTGGCATCTGTTTTAGCTTGTACTTCCCAGAGACTGTACAGGCCATGGACACAGAAAAGGAGACACTTAGATTATTTCCATGTATTGGCTATCCTATCTAATAAAAGAGAAACATTGTAATTGGCGTATGACCACTACCCTTCCCATTGGCTAATCAGGGGCGATATGCAAATTAACTGCCAACCCAGATGGCGGCCGGAAGGCAGGCAGCTGAAGCGAACATAAACATGAGGCTTGCTTACTCCAGTGATGGAGGAAGTCAACATTCCCCGCCTGCTGTAGCTCAGCTCTGCGCTCCAGATGAAACAATGTTGCAATTATAGAACCTAAACAAACCCTAGAGACCTGCTTT
>NW_006287918.1:84071-85407 GCF_000327345.1 Myotis davidii | reverse complement strand
TCCCTCTGCCACCCGGGAGCAGGCCTAAGCCAGCAGGTCGTTATCTCCCAAGGGGTCCCAGACTCCGAGAGGGCACAGGCCGTGCTGAGGCACCCCCCCTTCCCCCCCGAGTGCACAAGTTTTTATGCACCAGGCCTCTAGTCCTAGCTATTAATAGACAAACTGTAATTGACTGTACCTTCGCCACACCTCCCATTGGCTAATCAGCACGATATGCAAATTAACCACCAACAAAGATGGTGGCTAGTTTGCATACGTAGGCTCCAAGTGGCAAGCAAAGTCTGATGGCTCCCGGCAGTGAAGCTTAAGGGAAGCCCTATGTGTTTATGTCTCCCATCAAGCCCCAGCAGTCCCAAGCATCGCCACCTCGCTGCTGGGGCTGCTGGGGGCTGGATTGGATACACAAACACGCGGGGGAGCCTGGCACCCAGCAGCCCCAAGCCACTTCAGCAGGCCTATCGCAGACCCAGCCAGAAGCTGCAGGGCCGAACAGCAAGGCACAACCCACCCACTCCTGGGGGCAGATTGTGGCAGTGTGGAGCAGACCAGGCCGGACCAGGCCACGGGGCGGGGGGGAGATCAGGAAGGGATGACCCACCCACTCTGGCAGGCTGATTCAGCCTTGCCTCTCTGCCGCTGCCACCTCCGCAGCTACAGTGTACAGACCCAGGCCCCCAGCCTGCCCTGGGCTCTGCTCAAGGAGGGGCTGGGGACCTGGGGTTTACTAAACTTTACTGGAGCTGCTCCCCACACACCAACCCCTGCCCTAGTACCACAATGCCCACAGCAAGGCGCCCTGGCAGCGTCCTGACATGTGGGCGTCGGGAGAGCCGAGTAGAGCAGGGGCTACAGGGAGCCACGGAAGGGCGGGGCTGCGGGAGCCATGCTCTTGGGGGTCTGAGGAGAGAGCCTGAAAGTAGAGGAACCTTCCGGAAAGCAGCCGCCAGGAGCCAAGGCCAAGGGGTCTGCAGGCGCATGGACAGGCTTCCACCTGGTGGGCGGATCCTGGGAATGTGCCATGGCTTCAGCGAAGCGGCTGGCCAGGAGGCGGGTGGCCCAAGGGGCACAGGGAAGGGCGGGGCTGAGGGAGCCATGCTCTTGGGGGTCTGAGGAGAGAGCCTGAAGGTAGAGGAACCTATCCGAAAGCAGCCGCCAGGAGCCAAGGCCAAGGCGTCTGCAGGCACATGGACAGGCCTCCACCTGGTGGGCGGATCCTGGGAATGTGCCATGGCTTCAGCGAAGCGGCTGGCCAGGAGGCGGGTGGCCCAAGGGGCACAGAGCGGCACCAAGGTGGTATGAACTGGAGGGGGCTCAGGCCTGGGCAGGGGGCCGGTGG
>NW_006287918.1:78701-82432 GCF_000327345.1 Myotis davidii | reverse complement strand
GTGGGGGTCAATCAGGCGGGCAGGGGAGCAGGTAGGGGGCGATCAGGCTGGCAGGCAGAGGTGGTTAGGGGCAATCAGGCAGGCAAGCACAGGCAAGTGGTTGAGAGCCAGCGGTCCCGGACTGTGAGAGGGATGTCCGAGATTGGAGAGGGTGCAGGCTGGGCTGAGGGACCCCCCCCCTCCCTTGCACGAATTTCGTGCACCGGGCCACTAGTCCTATATAATAAAAGGCTAATATGCAAATTGACCGAACAGCAGAATGACTAGTTGCTATGACACGCACTGACCACTAGGGGGCAGACGCTCAATGCAGGAGCTTCCCCCTGGTGGTCAGTGTGCTCCCACAGGAGGAATGCTGCTCAGACAGAAGCCGGGCTCACAGCTGGCAAGTGCAGCAGTGATGGTAGTGCTAAGGATGTCCAACTGCCAACTTAGGCCCACTCCCCATGAGGAGCAGGCCTAAGCCATCTGTTGGACATCTCCCGAGGGCTCCCAGACTGCAAGAGGGTGCAGGCTGGGCTGAGGGAAACCGCCCACCCCGCATGAATTTCATGCACCGTGCCACTAGTTAGTTATAATATTTAATGATGCAAATTAAACCATGTTCATTAAAAGAGGGAAGAGTAGTTGGTAGATTTTTGAAATGGTGAAGAAGCCCATTGCAAGATCCGAAAGAAAAAGGAAACATGAAAATAGCAACATTGTGTATTAAATTTTTTTTAACCCAGGACCTCTTGGTCCATGTGACAACGCTCAATCCTCTGAGCCACCACAGCTGGGCTTCAATTTCTTATCTTTCTGTCAACAGCTATTGTAACATTGTGGTTATAACTTGCATTTCTCTGATGATGAGCACCTTCTTCATGTATTAGGGCTTTTTTGGACAATGTCTATTCAGACCCTCTGTCCATATTTTTAATTAGATTGGTGTGTTTTTTGTTGTTGTTGTATGAGGATTTTTTTTAATATATCTTGAATATTAACCCCTTTTCAGATATATGATTTGCAAATATTTTCTCCCATTCCTTAGGTTGCCGTTTTATGTTGTTAATGGTTTCCATTGCTATGCATAAGCTTTTTCACTTGATGTAGAGTGGATAAATTGGAGAAGTAATTTGGAGATTGGCTGGCAATACCTAGTAATATTGAAAACATGTATAGGTCTAGAGCAGCCGTGGGCAAACTACGGCCTGTGGGCCGGATTCGGCCTGTTTGAAATGAATAAAACTAAAAAAAAAAAAAAAAAAAAAGACCGTACCCTTTTATGTAATGATGTTTACTTTGAATTTATATTAGTTCACACGAACACTCCATCCATGCTTTTGTTCCAGCCCTCCAGTCCAGCTTAAGAACCCATTGTGGCCCTCGAGTCAAAAAGTTTGCCCACCCCTGGTCTAGAGTCAGTCTTCTATAAACCAGATGAAATACACAAAAACACCTACAGCAACACTGTCATAGTTATAATTGGAGACATCCTAAATGTGCACCACCAGGAGAATGGAAGAATTAATTGTGGTCAAAAGTTTTTAAAAGTATATATATTTCTTAAGGTACACACATATGGGTAATATAATTTTAAAGAAATGCAAGGCAGTAATAAATAGAAAATTAAAGATAATCAATACTTTGGGGCAGTGGTTGGCAAACTGCAGCTCACGAGCCACATGCGGCTCTTTGGTCCCTTGAATGTGGCTCTTCCACAAAATGCCAACTTCTGCACATGGGCACGGAGTTTCAATCACACTGTACATGCGCGCCTGCCAGTGGTATTTTGTGGAAGAGCCACACTCAAGGGGCCAAAGAGCTACATGTGGCTCGCAAGCTGCAGTTTGCTGACCACTGCTTTGGGGTAATGAAGCTCTGTGGGTGTGAATAGAGCAGCACAGACAAGGGGGCTTTGGCTGAGTTGTCAATGTTCATTTCTTTCTTTTTTTTATCCTCACCCAAGGACATGCTTAAAGAGAGAGATAGAGAGTGAGAAGAACATCTATGTGAGAGAAATATCCATTGTTTGCCTTTGGTTGCCTTCTGTGTGTGGTCCAACCAGGGATCAAGCCCACAGCCGTGGTATATTATGCCCTGACCAGGTCTGAACTGACATCTTGGTACACAGGCTGACCATCAACCAACTGAGCCACATAGGCCAGGCTCAATGTTCATTTCTTAAATGGAGTAGTGGGTCCACTGATCTCTTGTGTCATTTGTTATACCCTTTATAATCTCAAATGGTATATAAATATACACATATAAATAAACTAGAGGCCCAGTGCACGAGATTCATGCACTGGGGGGCGGGGTGTCCCTCAGCCCAGCCTGCACCCTCTCCAATCTGCGGGATGTCTGGCTCAGGGGATGTCCGACTGCCAATCAGGCCTAAATCAGCAGTTGGACATCCCTCTCACAATCCGGGACTGCTGGCTCCTAACTGCTCACCTGCCTGCCAGCCTGATCACCCCCTAACCACTCCCCTGCCGGCCTGATTGACACCTAATTGCTCCCCTGCCTGCCCGATCACCCCCAACTGCCCTCCCCTGCAGGCTTGGTCCTCCCCACTGCCCACCCCTGCAGGCCTGGTCCCCCCAACTGCCCTCCCCTGCTGGCCATCTTGTGACTATATGTGGTGCAGCCATCTTGTGATGACGTGGGGGGGGGGCATCTTGTGACACCAGGGCGTGGGGGTCAATTTGAATATGACCTCTTTACTATATATGTGTACAGATTAGTGTCCCCATAAAGAACACAAAGGATACAGGGGTGGTGATTTCTACCACATCATTATTCATCTCACCTATTTGGCCTGGCAGAAAACATATGGATCTTGAAGAATGACAGTGTATTATTGTAAACTTAACAATAAAGTGACTCCGATTGTAGCTACTATACTAGTTGTGGTTTCATTGCTGGAGCAAATTAATACATCCTTGTTATTTAGTAGCAGCTACTGATCTAGCAAATGCTTTCTTCTCAATACTTACTAGGAAAAAACACCAGAAGTAGTTTGCTTTCAGCTGGAAATGCCAACAACACAACTTCACTCTCTTACCTCAGGGGTATGATAACTCTTCAGCTCTATATCATGATTTAGGTCACAAAAACCACGATTGCCTTTCCCTTCCACAAGACATCACTGTGGTCCATTACACTGATGTTATGTTGCTTGGACCTAGTGAGTATGGAGTAGCAACTACTTCTAGAGTTACTGGTAAGACATTTGCATGTCAGGGAGTGGGAAATAAATCCAATAAACATTCAGGGACCTTCTACTTCCATGAAATTCCTAGGGGCACAGTGATGTGGGGCATGTAATAATATCTCTTCTAAGGTGAAGGATAAATTGCTGCATCTGGCCCATCCCATAACCACAAAAGAGGCACAATGCCTGTGGGACTCAATGGATTTCAGACACAACATATTCCTCATTTGGTGTGCTACTCTAGCCCATTTACCAAGTAACCCGAAAGCTACTGTTTTGAAGAAGGCCTGGATAAGAGAAGGCTTTGCAACATGTCCAGGCTCTTGTGCAAGCTGCTCTGCTAGTTGGACAAATTGTCCAGTAGATCCACTGATGGTTGAAGTGGCAGTGTCAGAGAGAGGTGCTGTTGAGAGCCTTTGGCAGAACCTTAAGATTCTGTAGCAAGGTCATACCTTCCTATGGCTTCCTATTCCTACTATGAATAACTATTCTCATTTTGAGAAATGGTCTTTGGCCTGCTCCTGGGCCTTCAGAGAGG
>NW_006287918.1:67692-78550 GCF_000327345.1 Myotis davidii | reverse complement strand
GGTTGGCCAGATGGTCAGAAACGTGGAAGGAATATGATTAGAAAATTGGTATCTAAAGGTCTAAGAAAGAGTAAGTGTACCCAGCTCTCTAAATGAGTGAAAAGAAAGTTATTGTGTCCCATGTGAACGCTCACCAAAGGATGGCCTCAGCAGAGGAGGATTTTAATTAACCAAGTGGATACGATGACCAGTCCTGTGCATACTAGTCAGCCTCTCTCCTGCCACCACTGTCATCACTCAATGGGCTCATGAAAAGAATGGCTACGGTGGCAGAGATGGAGGTTGTGCATGGACTCAGTAACACCAAGGCTGACCAGGCTCCAGCCACACTGAGTGCTCAGTGTGCCAGCTCCAGAGCCCAGCACTGAGCCCCCAGATAGCACCATTTCCAGGGTGATCAGCCGCTGCCTGGGCAGGTTGATTACATTTGCACCAGTCCCTCATGGAAACAGCAACATTTTGTCCTGCCTGAAGTAGACACTCTGGATTCAGATTTGCCTGCCCTGCATGCAATGCTTCTGCCAAAACCCCACCTTACAGAATACCTTACCTACCATCGCGGTATTCTACACATTGCTTCTGATCACGGAACTTGCTTTACAGCAAATGAAGGGCAGTGTAGTGCATACCCCTCCCATGGCCTCTCCTGGTACATCACTCTCCCAGCACCTCAAAGCTCTCCCTATGTTATGGGGAGATTCCATAACATAGATATGTTTGGTCATTAAACCATATTGGCCATTGGTAATTATCTCAGTCTCCAATCCCCAGAAGACAGGGATGAAACCAAAAGTTCCAGCCTTCTAAGCACATGGTTGGTTCCTCTGGTAACCAGGTCCCAACCTCCAAGAGTCACTTCATTAGCATAACTCAGTATGTTGAAAGGGACTTGTTAGGAACAAAAAAGGACACTCTTCTCATTCCCATCACTCTGGGAATTATAAGGGTTTTAGCAGCTCTGTGCCAGGAACTGAGGATGAAGACCAAATATATATTTTTTCTTATATCACAGTGTCTCTAAGTACTACCATGCCTTGTGACTAAAGTTAATGAAAAATTCTAACAACCCAATTCAGATAAGAATTGGGAAGAGGAACCAAAACCACAAGGGAAAAGAGAAACCCAGTTTCTTAGGAGACACAAATGAGTTAGTATTCAGATATTTGGATAGGAAAAGAAAATAAAAAATAACACACACACACACACACACACACACACACACACGGCCTAGCCAACACCTTCTAACTGAGAACTATTTGGAAGAGACAGCCAGGCTCCTCAGCTCTGGTGGGGCAGCCGGAGGCTATTTAGGACCCTTATAATTCCTGGAGTGATGGGAATGAGAAGAGTGTCCTTTTTTGTTCCTAACAAGTACCTTTCAACATTGGAGTTCAACTTTCTGCCCAATCCTGCTTTCTTTTTCAACCCCCTCTCTGGTATTGTTTAGTAAATGTATGTTCCCTGAACTCTTTACCTGACTCTGTTTCCCAAAGAACCCAAACTATGACAATAATCATCCAACAATGAGTTAGCAAATGTCAATGACCTGGTCAAAGATCTATTTTGGATCACACATTCTAGTGGAGGAAACAGAAAGTCAACATGTAGCTATGTTATGGACACAGACACATACATGCATGCGCACACACACACTGCATTGGGAAATGTCCAGTCAGCAGTTTAACTAAGGGCTCTTGATTTACTGGATTCTGCAGACAGAAGCAGGGGGATTCTGCAAACACAGAATTGAGTTATTTAAAAAGTTTATGTTTCAGACTAGTTTTCTGGGGTGTTCCCAGAGAAGAGGCTTCCTTAAATACTACAATGTTTGGGCACATTTGTTGTTTATAGTAAAGCACAGATGAGTCATGGGAAGGACCTAGACTGCTGACCTCCAAGCTATTACCTCAGTGTTCCCTGCTACTTGTAGCCACAGGTGAGTCCAGCCAAGGGAAGAAGAGGGAGGGGGACTTGTGGGCAAGGGACTTCATATCCCAGCCCGCTGTCTCCAAATCTTCCCACATAGTCTAAGCTTACCTCCAGCCCTATCTGGGCTCCCATCGTCTCCAAGCCCTGTTCCTAGTATCTCAATGAGCCTGTTCTGCTTTTCCTGAGCTTTGCTGGTTGCAAGCCTCCTCCCTGGAGCCCAGGTTCCTACAGCAGACATCAGAAAGGCCTTCTTTGCAGGGGAAGCTCTTTAGTGGCTGTAGAACCACCTTCTGGGTCTCCTTGCTCCAGCTCTAAGGCAACAGCTTGAAAAGTGCTAGAGCCATTGGAGAAACACTGAATTGTCAGGCTTCAGGGTGAGGACTGGAGGGGCTGCTCTTTCTAGGACAAAAGTGCTGGCAGGCAACACTGTTCCTTTGTTGACCCTGCTCCCCTCTCAGCCTACAGGTGAAGGTGGGCACAAAGTCTGAATCTCCATCAACTTGGCTAGCACTGTTCACCCTGCCCTGGTGGTTCCCTGAGATCCTGCCCCACCCAAATTAGGGGCCAACCCAAATCACTTCCAGTGGCTTATCCATATAAATGGCTTCTCTTGATTCACATTATGGACTCTCCTAAAACCTCTCAAAGGTTCACAAACCCCAAATGAGCATCATCTGGCCTTGGCATGCTCCATATACCACTTCCTAAATGGCCTCAAGTCAGCACTATTGGCAGCAGCCTTGGTTCACTGCTTAGCATCATCCAGGTGTCTCCAAGCCTATCACAAGGGGCAATCATCTGCAGATCACTTTGTAGCTCCTATCAGGTAACCCCAGGCTACACAAGCAGCAGATAAACTTTACCTGCACCACAGCCCCTCCAAATGTCCCCAGAGCCACCATCAGCTTTAGACCACACGAGAGCACCACCTAAACACTTTTCCAAATGACATACCCAAAAGGCAGAATCAGTAGGCACCAGAGCCTCACTAAAGCCAATCCTATGTGGGGCCAGGAAAGCACAACAGCTCATCTACTGTACTCCCAGCCATTCCTCACAGCTAATCAGCCTGAAGGTCAATCTTCCCATTGACATGCCAACAGCAATCAAGGCTCACTTATAACAGGACAGCACACATAACACAGGTGACCTGGGAGACTGCACTGTTGAGCCCCACAGGATACCTACTATCTAAGGCCCCTCTACCAGAACCGGGAGATGGAACAGATCCACTGAATACATAGAAACACACACATAGAAGCAGCCAAAACAAGGAGACAAAGAAACATGTCCTGAATGATAAAAAAAAATACACACACACAAAAAACAAACCCCAAGGGAACAAATTCCTGAGAAAGAACTCAACAAGCTAGAGGCAAGCAATCTACAAGATGAAGAATTCAAAACACTATTTATTAGGATGCTCAACGAACTTAGGGGAAGAATAGATAAACTCAATGAGAACATTAACAAGGAAATATGAAACATAAAAATGGAGATAGACAAAAGACTCAGTTAGAAACAAAGAATAAAATAACTGAAATGAAGAATAGGTTAGAGTCCAACAACAGATTAGAAGAAGCAAGGTATTTTATAAAAATGGTGATAATTTAAGGGACCTCTGGGACAACATTACATCACAGTGGTACCAAAAGGAGAGGAGAAAGTGCAAGGGATTAAAAACCTATTTTTAGAAATAAGGAGGAAAATCTTCCCTAACCTGATGAAGGAAAAAGACATTCAAGTCAAGGAAGCACAGAGGGTCCCAAACAAGATGAACTCAAAGAGTCCTGCACCAAGACACCTCATAAGTAAAATAGCAAAGGTTAAAGACAAAGTGAGAATGTGAAAAGCAGCAAGAGAAAAGCAGTTAGTTACCTACAAGGGAGCACCCTTAAGACTCTCATCTGGTTTATCAACAGAAACTTTGCAGGTCAGAAGGATTGGCACCAAATATTCAAAGTGATGAAAAGCAAGGACGTACAATCAAGATTATTCTACTCAGCAAGGCTATCACTTAGGAGATATGGAGCTTTTCAGAAAAGGCACAGGAGAGAAGGGGGAGGAAGAGAAAGGAGAGGGGAGAAAGAAGAAGAAGAAAAATAAGAATAATAAAGTGGCAAACCTAGCCAGTTTGGCTTAGTGGATGGAGCACCAGCCTGAGGACTGAGGAGTGCTGGGCTTTATTCTGGTCAAGGGCATGCACCTCAGTTGCAGCCTCAATCCCCAGCCCTGGTCTGGGGGTGAGTAGAGAGGAGACAACCAATCAATGTGTCTCTCTGACATCAATGTTTCTCTCTGTCTCTCCCCCTTCCTTCCACTCTCTCTAAAAATCAATGGGAAAATATCCTCAGGTGAGGATTAATAAAAATCAATAAAGAAACAAATAAATAAATAAATAACGTGGCAATAACTATATACCTATCAATAATTACTTTAAATGTAAATGAAACAAATGCTCTAATCAAAAGACATAAGGTGGCTGAATGGATAGTCCCGATCTGGAGAGGCTCGTGCCACTGCAGCAGTGCTCACCAGTCATGAGCCCTGCATCTGGTGCCCTCCCAAGGGGAGTGGCCTGTGGGACTGGGGAGAAACCGGCTCTCCAACATCCCCTGAGAGGTCCCGAATTGTGAGAAGATGCAGGCCAGGCTGAGGGACCCCACCTGTGCACGGTCGGGGCCAGGGGAGGATGCAGGAGGTTAGCTAGCCAGGAAGGGACCGCAGGAGGGCTCCAGGGCATGTCCAGCCTGTCTCCCTCAGTCCCAATCGGCTGGACCCCCACCAGAGCATTCCTTCTGTCCATGGAGAGATGGGGGAAAGCCATACACTCCAAAAAAAATATTGGGCCCTGAAAAACCAGCTCTGTCTAACCCAGCCGTGGGCAAACTACAGCCCACGGGCCGGATCCGGCCCGTTTGAAATGAATAAAACTAAAAAAAAAAAAAAGACCGTACCCTTTTATATAATGATGTTTACTTTGAATTTATATTAGTTCACACAAACACTCCATCCATGCTTTTGTTCCGGCCCTCCAGTCCAGTTTAAGAACCCACTGTGGCCCTCGAGTCACAAAGTTTGCCCACCCCTGGTCTAACCCCATTCATTCTATCTGGTGGGGGATTTTCAGTGCTGATTCAAGATAACTAAGATATTCCTGTTCCTCCCCCATAAAACTCAGCATCCGTGCCTTCCCATTTAAGAACCAAACCAAGGAAATTCAACAATCAAATCCAAGAACATCTACCTTGTACACCTTATACTGCACTTTTATTTAAAATATATAACGTTTAAAAGTGTAAAACCAGGTAGCACTCCATTCTACCAACAACACACAATATGATCAGTGCAACACGCTGTCAATTTATTGGGGATAAGTTATGAAGGGGCAGTGAGAGCCACTAGGAACTCACTTGTACTAAAAGAAGCAGTTATTGGGACATTCAAGCAAGTGGGGCTGGCACATTCTGTGGGCAGGAGGATTCACCATGAGAGAGAAAAGGCCAGAAGGGGACTCACCATAAGGAAGAAAGGCCCAGAAATCCTCAGGAGGAACTAAGGGAGCCAAGAGGCAGCTGTGTGGCCAGCTGATTGCTACATTGATCACGTGGTTCCTTCTGGTGCATTTGCAGATCAACAAGGAATAGAAAAAAGAGGGTCATGTCATCCTCTCAGTGAAACATGAGGCGGAGGTGAGCTTCTCAGTGCCAGAAGCATCCTGAGCCTTCAGAAAACAAAGGGAGCATGTGTAAGGGTTTGGGAATGTCAGAGCCATATATAATCAGAGTAACACACCCCAATCTCTCCAGGTCTTAACTCTCAGTCCTTCACAGGCCCAATGTCTCCCCATCACCATCCCTGTCACTTCACTGACCCCTAAAGTACTTCCCATATCTAAGGACTGAGGTTCCCATGGAGATAGATGGGTTAAAAACTAGTACAGCACTCACCAGCCTGATACCCAACACAACCCATCACCCTAGGGCAAATGGTCTCAGGGACACTAGGCTCTCCAGACTTTCACCACCTGGCCCCATGTAAAAGATGTCCTTGCCACCCACCTTACCCCAACAATACCCGTAGCTGCTCAGCTAATTCTTAGAAAGTTTGCCTGGGGGAACACTTGGCCATCTGACCTCTGTCCAGGAAGCCCCCAATCCTTCCAACTACTGCCTGTCAGGCCAGCAGTACACCCGTGAAGGTACTGTTCTGCATGGCTATCTGTCTATCAGACCCACCCATCTAGGTCCCCCTATGCCAGGACCATACAAATGCTAAAGAAGTGCCCACGTACCTAGGGACAGACACCCCCAATCCATCTGCATGAAGCGGGGCCAGAAATGACCAACAAGTATGGGATTCTTTGGCCCTAAAGAATGGGCTGACCTGACTAAGAGCAATGTTATGATTCAGATTGACCAGGGTCTATGCAAGGTCCACAGTCCCAGATGCCTCGTCCCCAATTCACATAGAGCCTCCCATACATATGCCCACTGATGCCTGAATATTCCTGCTTGCATCCAGACACACACACACATAAGTGGGGGCTGGTGAATGCTGATCACTCTCAGGGGGATGCAGGAAAGACTTCATTTGTGTTGAGCACCTGTTATAAATATTCCCAGCATGACTAATTTCAAACTACCCACCTGATGCCACTGAACACAGATCCCAGAGGAGACATGCACCATTGGCCACCCAACGCTAATATGAGCCAGTTCCAGTGCACCCCATCCCCTTTCAAACAATGATGTGCACACAAGCCACTTACACCCTGCTTATGGCCCTCTACTCCCACTCTAGATACATAAACACAAATTAACTTACATAGATGAACACACATGTTTCTACCTTCACTGAATATACAGAACAACCTCCTCTTACTACCTAAATTGTTAGACAAAACCCTAATCATCCTGAATATTCACATTCTATTCCTACAACTATGTATGCACACACAACATGGATCTGAATACAAATATATGCAACCAACATACCACCCAGATGTACACACTGAATACCTGCACACACAGGCCCTCTAAAACCACCATGTGCACAACTATCTCATGTGTCACCCAAATAAAGATCCATTTGCAATCCTGTTGGGGGCCAGATGTAAGCTGGCAAGATCCTTGCACCTGTAGGGGCTAGCAAGGCTGGGACCCTTACCCACACAGTTTTCCCAGACTTGTTTGGATGGCGATTATCAGTAGAATGAGAGCAACATTTGTAGAATGAGAACAGCCTTTCATAGCTTACCAAGAAATCTGTAACTATTTACTGAGATATGCTGTACTGAGAACTTGTCCTTCTGCTGTATCTCTCCCTTAGAGATTAAGAGGAACGAAGAATACATTCCTCTTGACAGACCTTTTCAGTGTGGTGTGTGTAAGTAGGATTGTATAGCTAATAAACTCGCTTCAGTTCATCAAGAGAACTGGGGTCCTCCCGACCCCGCTTTCCTGTCTTTCTTTTCTCAATTCCCACCTCCCTGTCTCAGCCCGGCTCAACCTTGTCAGGCTGGCCCTGACACAATCCCACAAGGAATAGCAAAAAATAGGGTCCCAAAATACACATACTCCACCAATCTTGAACACGTTACACCCATTCTACACAGACTCTTCGTTTCCAGACACAGAAAGTGTACTCTCACATTCCTTAGAATGCACACCCCATCATAAGCTTCAGGAACTCATATATATATATGCAGTCACAAACAACCTATACTTACAAAATACATGTACAGTAAGTTCACCTCACATACACTGAGAAGACACATACAAACAACATCACAAAATTCTGCAAGTATTACATTCTGGGAAAGTCACAAAGAGGACTCTCAGCCTTCTGATACACACACAAATCCCAAGTACAAATACCCACAAACTACTCATGAATTTTCACCCCACATGCTCAGAAAGATACACACAAAACACAAAAACACTAATAATCCCTTCACTCACATTAATTTGCATGCACAATTTTCACACACCTAAGGAAACACACATGCAAATATTCCTAACTCCTGAATATATAGACCCCTCAAACACTATAGATCATGCCCCCTCCCAGAATACAACCTCTTTAGCTCTGCTCTTAAATATGTAACAAAAGCACTCTGTACCAGTAAATAATGGGGATATTTTTCAATAGATAGAGTTACACATATGCGATTTGATATGTATGCTATTTCATTGTACTGACAGTAAGCTTCAAAACTTCATATGTCAAATTTGCTGAAGGTGTTAACATCATAGATATTTTTATACTTAAAAATGTCAAATTTCATTCCAAAAAAAGAGCATTTGTGGGAACTTTTAATTCATTACTTTATTTTGAGGAAAAATGCTGAAAGTTATCATATACTTTGGGAAGCTTATGGTGAACATGCTCCACCTCAACACTTTAAACTTGTGAACGCTGGTTTCAACACTTTATAAGTGATGATTTCTATATGAAAGACAAAGAACATCCAGGTCAACCAAAAAAGTTGGAAGACCAACAATTATAAGCATTATTGGATGAAGATGCGTGTCAAACTCAAAAGAAACTTGCAGAAAGATTAAACGTTGCTCAGCAAACAATTTCTGATTATTTACAAGCCATGGGAAAGCTTTTAAAGGAAGGAAAATGGGTGCCACATCAACTGAATGAAAGACAAATGGAAAACCGAAAAGTCATCAGTAAAATGTTGCTTCAACGGCATGAAAGTCTTTTTTGCATCAAATTGTGACTGGAGATGAAAAGTGGGTTTATTCTGAGAATCCCACATTTCATAAAATCATGGGGTTGATCCAGGTCAACCATCAACATCGACTGCAAGTCCAAATCCCTTCGGAAAGAAGATAATGCTCTGCGTTTTGGTGGGATCAGGAAGGTGTGGTGAATTATGAGCTTCTAAAACAGTGGTTCTCAACCTTGACTGCACATTAGAATCACCTTCAGGACTTTAAAAAGATTCCCAGGTGATTCTAATGTGCAGCCAAGGCTGAGAACCACTGCTCTAAAACCAGGTGAAACCGTTAATACTGACCGCTACCCGGAACAAATAATCAATTTGAACCACGCTTTGATCATTAAATGACCAGAATGGGCCAGAAGACATGGCAAAGTAATTTTGCTTTATGTTAATGTACCATCACACATTTCAAAACCAGTTAAAGACACGTTAAAAGATCTTGCCTGGGAAGTATTAACCCACCCGCTGTATTCACCAGACCTTGCTCCTTCAGATTCCCACTTGTTCCGATCGATGGCACATGCACTTTCTGAGCAGCACTTCAAAACATACAAATAGAAAATTGGGTCTCGGAATGGTTTGCCTCAAAGCAAGAAAAGTTCTATTGGGACGGATCCACAAATTACCTGAAAGATGGGGGAAATGTGTAGCTAGCGATGGACATTACTTTGTATAAAGCACTTTTGATGTTTCTCTTAAAATTACTGTTTTCTTTGATTACAAACTCCGCATTATTAACCAGTACACCTAGTACACATTTCTTCTCTACCCTCACCCTGAATATACAGACACACCACCTTTTACTCCCTACTTACCAAACACAGGTAGAAACACTCTAGTATTCTCCAAAGAAATACGCTTTATGCCTTTACAACCCCATATACCCTATGAACAAACTATTATTTCATGCTTCTGGTGACAGATATACACACAGATCAGTATACATGTCCAAGACACACAGAAATATCTCCAGCAAACCATGTAAGAAACAACTTCCAAATACCAAACTAGCCCTAGCTAATGAGACAGCTCTCACACCCACAAATACTAACAAATAACCTTATAACACCTCTGAAACATAGATACCATCCTCCTATCCCCTGTATATACACAGAAACCCATTTCTCCCTCAAATACTCACATACTCGGAACCCAAAATATGTAAGCCTTAGGGCCCCGACTGAAAAATACAAAACGGAGCTCCAGCAAATATGCCTCCCAATTGCCATGGCCCTGGAATACCCACGGAACACACACAACTCTCCACAAGCCCCAAACAGACCTACAATTACCCAGTGCACTGCAAACATGCAACCATATGCCCCTATACGCTATGTCCCTAGTAAGCATGCAATGCCACACTACCTGCATATACGTAACCCCACACTCCCAAGTTCTCTCACAGCATTAACTCTTCCATCTTACACACACTCACCACCAAACCGCACAAACACTACTGTTCACCAGCATATACAAGACCCACCAGTCCTGAAAACAGTCACAGGCTGCCCTCTGCGCACTGACGCAGGCGTAGACAGCCGCTGAAGATCACAAAAAGGAATGCACGTAACCACACAGCATGCCCCGAACACACAATGATCCGTCCACACTCCCCAAGTACAAACACAGAGCACACACCCAAGCCAACGAACACCTGCGCTTGTCCTAGCACTGCCCTGTGCATATGCAGATAATCCCTCCAATCGGCCATTAGGGGAAAAAACCCGGATTCACAGGAGGAAAAAAACACACAAAACCACCGGAAAACATTTTCCCATCAGCATATTACAAACACCTACCCAGCAACTCCCTGAGGATGCACGCACTACACCTCCACACCCTCCAAAGTCAGCCTCCACCTGCACGTTCAGACTCAGGCCTGGCCGCCCCGTGGCCAGACGCCCGCAGACACAGCGTGAACCGGAGGCGCTGTCAGAGGCGGAAGAGCTGCCGGGAGCTGCGCTGTTCAGAAAGCGGGGGACACAGACGGACCCCGAGTTGGACGCTCACAGGCATCACTGGGCCGTGTAGGCCCCCATCACTGACCCCCAACGGCCAGAGGCTGTCACTTCCCGGTGAAAACACACAGAATATGTGAGGGTTGGGGGGCTGAGCACAGACCCAGGGGCACAGAGCCCACAGGGAGAACCACAGAGAAGAGGGGGGTCCCTGAGGGGAGAGCGGGGAGTT